>NC_050452.1:50203208-50483208 GCF_903995425.1 Onychomys torridus
GGGGAACAAGGACATTGTGTATGTAATAACAACATAATCCTGAAAGTGTTTTACAGTAACGTGAATTGCATGTTGTTTTCATATCACTGCTAACAAGGTTTTGTACATGTCCATACATTGTTAGTTTTATTGCTGTTTGTGTTGGTCTTAACCTGAAGTCAGTACTCCATGCTAACTTATATCAGTAACACGGCATCAATGATATATTTTTTTTTTCTACTCTGGGGCAGATCTGTTGATGCCACATCACTGGTTTTGGTTATCATGACAGTTGAACTCATTTTCTTGATAATTTCTTTGTGTCTAATACCCTCTGACTTAGAGGTGTCTTGATCAATTATATTTGTCTATTTGTTTTTTTTTTTCTATCTTCCTCTAACTTAACCAGACCATAATTGGCTGTGACGCAGCTTCCGTTCTCTGCTTAAAATAATATTGAATGAAGCAGCACTCAGACCAGACTTTGTTTAAAGTCAATAAAGGGAGACAGTACTCATCTGCCTGTAACCTTTGCTTTAGAATCATTTCTTTTGGGAGCAGAACTTTCATCCTAGGAACTCAGTCCTAATGACAGAGTGAGGTTTGTAAAGTACAAGCTCCATTGCCTAGGGGGGAAATCTTTCCTCAATCATCTCTCTCTCTCTAGTACTTTTGTCCTTCAATTGATATATTTATGTGAGCAATGTTTAATATTTATTTACTTATTTTGTTGTCTTCCTTCACACTAATTTCCATGGGAAATTTTCTTCTTATATTGTTGTAGAATATTATTTTAAGGAGTGTTATTGTGTTTATGTTGCATTTGTTTAACTCTGTGAAGCTGTGTTACTGCGCCTTTCTAAAACACCTGGTCTAATATAAAACTGAACAGCCAATGGTGAGGCAGGAGAAAGGATAGGCCAGGCTGGCAGTCGGAGAGAATATACAGAAGGAGAAAGGAAGCAAAAGAGATCTAAAAGCCAGAGGAGGAGGACATCAGTGGTCAACCACCCAGCTACACAGCAAGCCATGGCATAATAGTAAGATTTATAGAAGTAAGAGAATGGGAAAAGCCAGAGGCAAAAAGTAGGTGGGATCATTTATGTTGAAGAAAGCTGGCAAGAAATAAGCCAAGCTAAAGCCAGGCATTCATAAAGAAGAATAAGCCTCCATGTATGATTTATTTGGAAGCTGGGTAGCTTGCAAGTTTTTTTTACCCCAAAAAGGGTAAAAAACAATAACAATATCCTATGTTCTCAGAATTCTTAAAAATATAGTTTTTAATGCCTGAGGTCCCAGTGACACTGAGGATGGAATAATTTGGCCTGAGTCTATACTAGTCTATTTCCCCTAAGCTACACTTCTGATGTCATTAATTCTGCTGAGCTTATCATTGCTGTAAGTGTGTTTGTGATGTTCATCAGCAGACTCAAGAGCAGCTAAACTTCAAGGGACCAGAAATCACAACAGAAGTATAAAGAGAAATTATGAGTCAATATTACTATTATACATTGCAACTATTCCATGCCATTGTTCATATTTTGTCGTCTGCTGGAATTGTGTCCTAGGCTCTAAAAAAATCAGGAAGCAGTACAACCGTGGGACAGGCATTTTCTTCCCATCAAAGTGGAGCAAGAAGTACTTAAAGTCTGCCTTTTACATTGATTCCCCCTCCCCAGTGAGAAAAGTTGTTTAAAATAACACAATAAAAAGCCTTGTAAATTATTTTTCCCTCATAGTAATGCTTCTTGGGAATGTGGAGGTCATTTCAGCTTTACTATTGGCAGTCTTTCGCAGACAGTGCTTCCTAGCACATAACGTCTTTCTCTGAAGATGCTGATACTCTCCTGCCCCTGTGAATAATCGTTACTGCTTTTACCTGCTGTTGGCAGGGAACAAGCCATTTTCACACTTAAGAGCTAAGGGAAACGTTCAAAATTCAAAAAACGCATAGGAAATGCTTACACATTTTTTGTTTGAAAACTAAGGGTACCGTATTAAAAAAAAAAAATCCAGTGTCTATGTAACAATTGTAATGTCCCTACTCTCCTGTTTAAAGTTTACCTTAAAGTAAATGGTCATTTTGCTGGAGTACCTTCTTTGTACCTTTTTTTTTTTTTTTCTTTATAGAAGGACACTAATCGAACAGTTTCATAGAATTCACTGTGTAACTGCTCTCACAATAAGCTGTTGGGTATTTTTAACTTATTTAACATCATTTGTAACTTCATAGTTTTGTATCATTATTAATATATCAGATAATTGGACTAAAGCATATAGGATGTGGAAATGTTCCTTCAAGGCACAAAAATACTGAGTGGTAACGTCACTATTCAGCAGCAACCAGTCAATTCCAGGTTATCTGACAGCATTCAATCTTCTAAATACTGCCCTTTAATTAGTATCTATCACTTTTGTTCCTGTACAAAATGGTAGATTTTGGATATTTACCATGCTAAAAGTAACAGGTAAATAGATAAATTTACTTGACTCTAATAACTGTCTAATAATATGGATGTGTGAATGCATTTAATATCACTTTTTTTAGTAAGTTAAATACTGTAATAGAGTTTGTACTAGTTAATGTTTTAAGAGAATACATTGTTTTTTAAATATTATAACAAAGAAATATGAAATTCAAGTATAAATGGGTATGATATTGATGAGGGACTAAAATTGTTTTTTGTTTTATAATTATTATTTGCGATTGATTAATATTTATTAATATACTTCAATTCTTTTAAGCATTTGTTATGCGACTGACATCATAAAAAACATTTTCTACCATCATTTAATTTTCTTGAATGTAAGTCATTCCTCCAACTCATTTCTCTTTTTGCATTTTCCAAATGTTCTTACCAGTGATGCATCAAGCAGAACATTATGCTTCTAAAATGTATCTATATAAAATGAAAGAATTTATGCTATAAATATTAATATATTAAATGCATTATATTGGTTTATGTAAAACACTGTGATACTTTGAAAAATACATGCATAGTTTCATATATTACATATTACCTTGATTTAAAATATAAAAAGAACGTGTTTTAAGAATGAAGATAAAATTGAAACAAATACAAAATAGCTAGATATAGTTAATAGGGTTAGTATTATTAATGTAGTAATTGTCATCAAAGTTTAGAATATAAATAATAGAGTCTCTTCATAGATGTCTCAATGGCATGTTTAGTATTGACCATGTTATACAATGTCCTAAGGCATAATGTTGGTATGATGCATTGCAGTAATATTTTGCTACAGTGGTTCCCTCAGCACAGTAACACAGCATTCAGTGCTGAAAGCTATAACCTACGAATTGTGTTGAACTTGCATTTTAGAGTGTGGAAGATATGAACAAACTTGGACACATGGTTCTGGGCCCTAGGCATGCTCATCTGACTTTCTAACAGGTGTCTTAATATAAGCATAGCAAGAGGGTGGGTAGGACTGGGCCATTTCTCTTTGCTTATTTCCCTAGTTTATACTATAGAAGTAGACATTCACTGCATTCCACTGATCAGAGCAAGTGGCTATGTCTGCCAGGATTCAAGAGGTGAAAAATGGATTTTGCCTGCTGATAAATGGAGCTCTGAAAATATGTTTCACTGGGGATGGATTCAGAAAAGAAATAAAAAAGCCTCTTTAGTATTTTTGCAGCTAACCTAGCAGTGTGAAGATGCTTATTCACTAGCACTTGTCCAGCTTTTCTGAAAGAAGTTATCAGCTAGGATGATTCATTTAGCTCGCTGCTAACCTCTCACACAGGTGGAAGGAATGATTACCAGGTTTGATTATGGTAGTCAAAAGCATTGTGTCTCAGAGACACCAAGGACAAAATTCACAGAATATGTGCATGTAAGCTGAAGAGAGTAATATTAATAAATGAGAAGACTCAAGCTTTCATTTCATCTTCTGCCTCTAGAAAGAGTCCATCATTGCCACATTATGTGCTGTCTTTGTTTGTTTTGTTTGCAATAATAATAAAAGCTGCTAAATAGAAATAAATGTTCTAGTCAACTAAACTTCAGGTAGAGAGCATAATCAAGGGTTAAAATAGGTGCATACAGCATAACCAGAAGAAGCCTTAAATGTACAAAAGAAAGACTAAAGCATCAGTGATCTGTTGGTTTGAGATCCTGCTGTTGCTGAGTTTTGGATAGGAAAGGAACCACTGTGTTTAGATAGTCCATAGAAGCAGGTAAAAGCACAAAAATACTGTGGTGACATATTTGTAATCTAAGAAATACAGCTTGCCTGAGATCCTAGGACAGAGCCAGCCACCAAGTTAAGCATAGAGGTCAGGCAGTAGTGGCACACACCTTAAATCCTAGCACTTGGGAAGGCAGAGATCCCACTTGATCTCTGTGAGTTCAAGGCCACACTGGGCTACATGAGGTTGGCCCAGTCTAGGAGAGAAATAGCCAGCTAATGGTGGCACACATTTTTAAGCCCAGTATTTGGGAAGCACACACGCCCTTACTCCCAGAACTAGGAAGGCAGAGAAAGGCCTGTACGGCATGAAAGGAGATGGTAATTAGGGAAACTTTCGGCTGAGGACGCAGAGGCATTCAGTCAGAGGATTTGTGGAGATGGCAAGGTAAGATGTGGTGATATTGTGTTCCCCAAAATATTGTGCACCCTAATAAACTTATCTAGGGTCAGAGAACAGAACATCCACTAGATACAGAGGCTAGAAAATGGTAGCACCCATGCCTTTAATCCTTGCATTCCAGAGGCAGAAATCCCTCTGGATCTCTGTGAGTTCAAGGCCACATTGGAAACAGCCAGGCTTGGTGACACATGCCATTAATCCCAGAAAGTGAGCCTTTAACCCCAGGGAGTGAGGTCAGAAAGCAGAAAGGTATATAAGGTGTGAAAACCAGGAACTAGGCTTGTTAAGCTTTCAGGCTTTCAAGAAGCAGTTCAGCTGAGATTCATTTGGATAAGGACTCAGAGGCTTCCAGTCTGAGGAAACAGGGTAGCTGTGGCTTGTTCTGATTCTCTAATCTTCCAGCATTCTCCCCAATACCTGGCTCCAGGTTTGATTTTATTAATAAGACCTTTAAGATCCCTGCTACATATAGACTTTGGATATGGTTAGTTTCACTGAATGGTGTTTATTTGTAACTTCTTCATAAAAAAGCTTAATAATTGATTGTAAAGTTAACTTTGAATTAAATTCTTGTGGATTTGACATTTAAAAAAAAAAAAAAGAGGATGGTTAAGTTTTTAGGCTTTTAGCAACAGTTCAGCTGAGATTCATTCCAAATGAGGACTCAGAGGCTTCCAGTCTCAGGAGACAGGATCAGCTGAGGAATTGACAAGGTGAGGTAACTGTGGATTGTTTTGCTTCTCTGATCTTCCAGCATTCACCCCAATAACTGGCCTCAGGTTTGTTTTTATTAATAAGAACTTTTAAGATTCCTTCTACAGTAAGAAGAGGCTGTGGCTTGTTCCTTTGTCTCTTGGATCTTTCAGCATTTACCCTAATATCTGGCTCTGGGTTTTTATTGTAAGACCATTTACTATTCATGCAACAAAATGTGAAGCCCTCCTGACCCTGAGAACTTCCAGAGAGGTACATTGTGCACCCAGCTCCTCAACCTCAGTTCATAGAGAGCAGTGTGGATATACGATATGTATTTATGCTTTAATTTCTTTTAACTTATATTGATTCTTTGTGCATTTCACCTTATGCATTCCCATCCCACCAATCTTACCATCCCTCACACCTTCCCTTTGCCCTTGCAACTTACCCACAGAACAAAACAAAATTTAAGAAGAAAAATCAAAAATCAAACAAAAGATAAAGGAAGGAGAATCTCCCTGTGGAAGCTGTAGTGTGGCCTTTGGAGTCACACAGTTCACCCTTTAGTCCATTCATCTGTAGTCTCCAGAAATATAAGATAGGAATATAGGGACAAGATAGAAATACAGGAATAAGATAGAAATAAAGGAATAAAATTAAGAAATTGAAACTGACAGCCATCAGCTTGGCTAGCAAAGAAAAAGGATTAACTTTTAACTGGCCCTCTATGTGTTTTACAATGGGTAACTCTGTCAACAACCCAAATGTTAGTTTTCTTTTTACTAAAGATTGCCCTTTGTAGCCTTGGGGTTAGCTTTTCTTCCAAAACCCCCTACCACTTATTACCGAAACCAAAGTTAACTTTTAATGAGTTCTACATGATAATATTTCAAATATTTCATTGTTTCATATTTGCCCACATGGGAACCCAACTATGTCAGGAGAAGTTGCAGGTTTGGACAAATACCAATTATCCGAGTCAGGAAAGGATGCAGGGATATACAAATATTGTTTACCTAAAACCTATGTTAATAAAAAATTGTAAAAACCTAAAACAAATTATGTCAAAAAGTTTAACTTAAAATTGTAAAAGTTCCTTTGTCTATATCTCATGCTTACCTCTTACTATTAAAAAGAGGCTCATATCCCCCCTCCAGTTGCCACAGCCTCAGAATTCCAACATAGGCTCTGGTCTCAGGTAGCTGATGAGCTTTTTGTGCCCCCTTGGTGATATTTCCATTCTTTCAGTTTTTTTTTTAATAAAATTTGCTTCTGGTTTAATAGAATTTAGTGGTTTTTTTCAGTGTAGCCCAACCCTGCCTGTCTATAGATTCTTTACCCACAAAACTATTCTAGTTAACTACTTCTACTCAGTCTTTTCAAAGACCTGCATGTGATGCAGTTCACTTTTTGCAGGTTATAGCTGCAAATAGATCAAATAGATTAAAGAACATAAGCAAGAAACTGCTAGTAGGCATGAGTCAGAAAGAGGTGGAGAAAAGGAAGAAGGGAAAAAGAAAAAAAGAAGAGAGAGTGTATTTCAGATCAAATCATAAGTAGTGAAAATTACATAGTAACATGTATTTTTTGTCTTTTTGTTTCCCCTCCATTATTATTAATGCACATCTCTGGACACAACACATCTTCATTTGCAAACACTCATTTGCCATGAGTCAATTATCTGGTTCGAAGACTCTGGCCTATGCAGCACCATCGATAACGGGGCTTCTCTTGGATATCCTGTTGTTGTCCTGTGTCCTGGGAATCTTGCAATTTGGAATTAATACGTTCATCCCCCTAACTTGTTCCATGTGGAATGAGGTAGGTGTTGGGGAGAGCCAACTCATGTCCCTGATTCTGGGTCTAGGTGGTGGCTGGTCAGTTTGCCAGCTTTTCTCCTCCATCACCACCCAGCTGAGCTCTCCAGCACTGCCTCCTCCAGCCCACCCAATGCAGTGGGGATTGGGGCCAGTTCTGTATTTATGCTATTTTAGTCAGTACAGTTGTAGACAGATTGATACAGGTTGAACTTGGCACAGGGAGAGGAGAAGACTCAAGCTTACCTTTCTAATCTGCTTCTAGAAAAGGCCCATCAAGGTTACATCGTTAAATTTTGTTTGTTTGTTTCTGAGCAAAGCTGCATCTGGCCCAGGAATCAATGGCCTCTGGCTATGATAAAGAAATCTTTTAAAATATTTACTACAAAGAAAATGGAACATTAAAGCCAGACAATTAAAACAATATTTAACATCTAACTGAAAATACAAAGTAAAACAAAAGCCGCGTGCAAGTATTTTTCTGACTTGAATTAGTTAAGAAATAAGGAAAAGAAAATTAATCCCTGAATTTAAAAACAATTCTTTGGGTGTTTTCTTAGGAATGTTTGCCCTTGAGGTAGCTCTGCCTTGAGAATACTGAGACCTGGGCTGCTGTGGTTACAGAGAGGAGAGTCAATAAGATGGAAGCAGAAGTAGTGGATCTACAATGAACTTTTTTTTTTTTTTCTGATACTTTGCTTTAGAAAAAGCAAGAATGAAAGAAAAAATATTTAATAAATCAAAAGTATTAAGGAACCTGGAAAACAAAAAGACTAAAAATACATGTTACAATGTAATTTTTACTACTTATGATTTGATCTGAAATACACCCCCTCCCATTTTTCTCGCTCTTCCCTTCTTCCTTTTCTCCTGCTCTTTCTGGCTCATGCCTCCTAGCAGTTTCTTGCTTATGCTCTTTAATCTATTTGATCTATTTTGAACTTCAATCTGCAAAAAGTGAACTGACTCATCTCTTATTCTGATAACCTAAGAGTATGACATGCAATGATGCAGGTCTTTGAAAAGACTGAGTAGAAGTAATTAACTGGGATAATTTTGTTGGTGAAAAGCCTGTAGACAAAGTTGGACTACACTGAAGTAGAAACAACAGGAGAAAAATAATTCCAGTACAATTCTAGTGAGTGGGAAGGAGTTCAGCAGAGCAAGCAAAATAGGTCTTAAAGAATATTTAAATATGACATGGTAATTTTCCACTCTCAAAGCTGTCATATCTGTGAATACCCTTGCTGAGGAAGGATCTCTCACAATCTTGCAATGATCACTCAGAGAAACCCATTTTCTTTAAATTCATATTTTTAACCACATTATCTATTTCCAATTAGTGTCCCTAAAAGGGGTGTGTGTGTGTGTGTGTGTGTGTGTGTGTGTGTGTGTGTGTGCACATGCATGTGTAACAGGGATACAGTAAAGATACCATCAAGATGGCCATTCCATAGTTAGAGGGAAGATTTTTATTGTATATAAGAGAAAGGAGAGCCAGAGGCATCTGGAGGAATTTGCCATGGCTACTTCTCAGAAGCGAGAGTATTAGAAAGAAAAAGCTGTGAGAGAAGCAGTCTGGCAATCTGGCAATTGCCAGGTCTTTAGAAGCAGAGAAGAGAGCAAAATTGGTAAGAGTCCTGCATATACTATATATATATATATGCATATATATAACCACACAGGTAGGTTGATAGATAGTTGTACTATAAAATTACTGTCATCAGGCTGGTTAATATATCCAGCAGCTCACAGGGCATAGCTACTGAGTCAACAGATGTCTGACCTGCTGACTATTTTTTTAACTAAAAAAAAAAAAACCAACTTTGGGTCTGAGATCTGTTACAACAGTGGAATACCTAGATTAAAATTCATAACTCTCAGAAAAGGAATACAGGCCAATGCATGTTTCCAGGAATAATATAATAACATGCTATTAAAAACAGTCACCAAACATTCAGGCTGTACACAAACAGAGCACAACTGCTGTTGAACTCTCAGAAGTACCAACTGCCTTACCTTTAAAATGGATAACTAATAAACCTGTCTGGGTTGGAGAGTGGCCTTTGACAAAAGAGACACTACCAGCTTTAGAATGGCTGGTTCAAGAGCAGTTAAATGCTCAACACATTGAAGAATCTACCAGCCCTTGGAATTCTCCTGTATTTGTTATTTTAAAAAAAAGTCTGGTAATTGGAGAATGTTGACAGATCTAAGAGCTATTAATAAAGTAATTCAGCCAATGGGTTCCCTACAGACTGGGATGCCCTTGCCCTCTCTGCTACCCAAAGAGTGGCCTATAATAGTTATTGACTTAAAAGACTGTTTCTTTACCATACCCTTACCAAAAAATGATAGAGAAACATTTGCCTTCACAGTTCCTAATAATAACAACTCTCAGCCAGTCAAGAGATATCAGTGGAAGGTCCTCCCACAGGGAATGTTAAACAGCCCTATCTTATGCCAATACTTTGAGCAAAAACCATTGGAGATAATTCATGTAAAGTTTCCACAATCCATAATTTATCACTATATGGATGATATCCTATTAGCTGATCTAAAGTTAGACACATTAGAAAGCATGTTTGAAGAGGTAAAAAAAGGTTTGCCTCCCTGGGGACTGCAAATTGCTCCTGAAAAAAATACAAAGAGGAGATTCTAATAATTACTTAGGATATTAGATAGAGCTAAAAAAATTAGACCCCAAAAGGTACAACTGAGGAGAAATCAATTGAAGACTCTTAATGATTATCAAAAGTTGTTAGGAAGCATTTCCAACTTATTGGGTATCATGGGAATACCCAAAGATGGACTACAAAATTTGGCTAATACTCTAGAAGGTGACAAAGAATTAAATAGTCCAAGAGAATTATCAGCCGAAGCTGAGAAGGAATTGGCTCTAGAAGACAATTCAAGAAGCACATGTGGATCGTGTGGATCCAGAACTTAAATGCATTCTTGACATATTCCCCTCCAGACATTCCCCCACAGGTATTTTGATGCAGAGGGAAGATATTATATTGGAATGGATATTCCTATCATGTAAACCAAATAAGAAATTAAAGACTTATATAGAAAAGATCTCTGATTTGATTCAAAAAGGTAAATTAAGACTTCGCCAGTTGACAGGAATGGACCCAGCAGAAATTGTAGTACTTTTAACTAATGAGGAAATTTCATCACCATGGAAAGATAATGAAGACTGGCAGAGAGCCTGTAGTAACTTTCTGGGCGAGATTAACAACCATTATCCCAAAAGCAAGATAATAGAATTCATAAAGAAGACTGAATGGGTCCTTCCTCACATTGTATGACAAAAGCCAATTTCTGGAGTTCTCACATTCTATACTGATGCAAATAAATCAGGGAAAGTAGGATACAAATCAGGAGACTTAAGTAAAGTGGTACAAAATCCATACAGCTCTGTACAAAAGGCAGAACTGTATGCCATTCTTATGGTACTGATGAACTTCACAGAACCTCTCAATATAGTCACTGATTCTCAATATGCAGAGAGAGATGTTTTACATATTGAAACTGCTGAATTTATTCCTGATAATACAGAATTAACTTCATTATTCATACAATTGGAGGAAATCATCAGAAGAAAAAGGGAACATCATATATATATATCACATCTGATATCACATATCAGACCTCATACAGGTCTGCCAGGACCTCTAGCACAAGGTAATGATGAGATTGATCAGTTACTAATAGGTAATGTGCTAGAAGTCTCAGAATTTCATAAGAAACACCACGTAAATAGCAAAGGTTTGAAGAAGGATTTATCCATTACTTGGCAACAAGCTAAGGATATTGTGAAAAAAATATCCTACTTCTTCCTTCTATAACCAAACTCCATTACCTGCAGGGAGCAATTTAAAAGGTATACCAAGAAATGAAATTTGGCAGATGGGTGTGTTTCATTTTGCAGAATTTGGAAGATTAATGTATGTACACCTATTCACGATTTCAGAGGGTAACTCCTATGAGTTCTGAAAAGGGTGATTCTGTGATTACACACCTATTAGAAGTTATAACCATCATGGGAATACCTGTACAAATTAAGACAGACAATGCCCCAGTATATGTCTCCAATAAAATGAAACAGTTCTTTGCGTATTACAATATAAAGCATGTTACAGGTATACCACACAATCCCACAGGCCAAGCAGTCATAGAAAGATCCAATTGAACTTTAAAGGATAAACAGCAACAGGTAACAATGACTCCTAGAACTAGATTGCATAGTGCTTTATTAACCTTGAATTTTCTCAGTGCTGATGAGAAAGGAACAACAGCTGTGGAGAGACACTGGACAACAGACAAAACTCCTGAGCTAAACCAACAGGTTTATTTCAAAGATGTGTTGACCTCAGAATGGAAACCTGGATATGTCCTACATTGGGGAAGGGGTTTTGCTTTTGTTTCCACAGGACAAGAAAAGCTATGGATACCAACAAAATTAATAAAAATTCAATTCGAACAGGAGAAACCCCTTGATGAGGAGAAGTAAAAGATCATCCACCAATATGACATCTCTTCAAGTTGTAAGAAAAATTTAACAATCAAAGGTTGGGGTAGGGTTCTGTTTTTGTCTTTCCAGGATAATGGAAATACCCATCTTCCAGAAATCATAAGGCCTTGGATATCCAGATGTTTACAACAGAAAGAAAGAATCTATTGGTACCAATCTACACAGGGTAAAATATCCCTGTCTAACATCTATATCTCTATCCATCTAGAATAGTTATGGTTCCAATTCAATTATAAACCAAGTTGGCTTTGGAGGTGGAATTAAACTAAACCCAAGCAAATTGATAAAATAAAAGGTTGAGAGATTCTTCAGTCCCTTATCAGAAGAGCCCTCTGATGTGAGACAGAAGGAAATCAATTATAAGGGACCATTGTCTTCAAGATTCTAATTCTCACCATGCTTACTCTTGATTTCTTGGAATCCTTTCTTACATGTCATGTCATCTTTAAATCCAAATCTTCCATTCTGATAAAAAATAAGTTTTTCCAATAGCAATCTCTGAAGTCTCCAGAAGGAAGATGGGGCCCCAATAACAACAACTCTACCCAATCCAGAATGATGCCATGGTAATCATCATCATACTACACTTCTTGCCAGAATTTCAGACAATCTTACCCATTACTCTGAGAGTTGCTGCAGAATCTACAGTTAGTCTAACTGAGATTTAACTATCTGAGCTTTCTCACAATACCCAACAGGGATACCATTGCCCCCTAAACAGCAGGAAGCAATTCTAAGAAAACAACACCCCTTCTCCTTAAGGTTTCATATTTCTCAGGTTCTTGGGTTGGGGGTGGAAGAAACTGTTAAATTCATCACTTTCCTTAATGAAACAAAATATGTCTCAAAAAAAAGGGAAAAGAAGAAATGGAGTGGATAGGTATAAGATATTATGGTAGACTATCATATACATTAGTAAACAAATTTAGTAAAATAGCAGCCTTAGATAATTTGCACTATAATTTGCACTGTTATAAATTCTTATATGTTGATAAGCTTTTATATTCCTATTTAAGATAATTTGTATAATGATACAAATACAGAACTGTTTGTTATAATGTACACATATTTTTACTCTTATTTGAAATATTTGTATATTGATACAAATGTAAATTTACATCCATCATACTGTATGTATGTTCTATTTCTATTTAAGATATTCTGTATACTGATATATATTTAGGATTATTATCATGTTGCATATTGCACTATACATTCCTACCTCTGTTAAAGATATTTTGTGTATTGTCACCATTTTAAAGTCATTGTCTTTTTACTGTACATTTGTTTACAGACTGTTTGCCTTGTTTACATGAAACCTTAATCCTTTGGCTGTTTAGGTAGATAAGACTTATAGATATATTGTCACCTATGCTTGTCATCTCTATAATTATGTTAGGTTATCCAGATTTATAAATACTTAGGTCAGATGGACAGGTAATCTTCCAACACTTAATGGACCTAGAGAAATATGGCATTTAAATAACTTAGAATTCTGTTGACATGCTGCTCCTGGTAGCACCAGTTTGATCCTGAGATAATGTTGGGCTTCTAAGACATTTCCATTTGGAAGTTTGTCTTCTTGGCACAAAATGACCTACTGGGCAAAGAGCTGCCCTTGCCTCAACTGTTGACAGTATGAATGCTGTCCTTTCTGGACAAGCGGGACACAAGGAAAGCAACCACTGTACTTTGCCAAGAAAGGGTAAGATGGTCTTTCAGAATTCCTGCTTCGGAAAATGGTCTGTCAGATACTCTAGGCCTGTAGCCAATTTGAATGCACCAATGATGCTGAGAAACATTAGGTGACTGTTCAGGCTGCCAGCTGTCTCTGTCTACTCTTACAAGACTCCTGAAAGTTGCTTGCATCCTTCTCCCATTTCTCAGGTATTTGTATATTCCTTCTCAGGTCTTTGATGAGGTTGAAGACTAGCAGTTATAGTTACAATTTTATATATTTAGATAGAATATATTAAGTATTAGACTCTTTTGGAATGAGCTTTGTAACATGCCACCTACCCATGCTCTAGACCTCCCTGGATTTTAGTATGTGTTTTTTGCTTGATATTATTTGCATTGATTGTAATTCCAACTTATCTAGGTCATTATCCCTCATTACTTCTGGACAATATTTGATAATATTTCTTTGTATATAGTCTTGTATTAGGTTAGAACCTTCTTATTTAGACAAAAGGGGGAGATGTAGTGGGGAGCCATTTCAGCCTTGGCCTGGAAGTTCCAACCCCCATTAAGACTTTGGTAATGGTCATGCCTACAAGGCAGGGCTGAGAGAGGACACTGAAGACCCAGGATCAAGAGGAGAGGTTTCTCTTGGTTCCAGGACCCTGGATGATGGAGGTAGACTGAGGAGAATTCTCTAGAGAACACCACCAGATTGTGCCATACCTTTCCCACACCCTGCAACCTATTCCTTCATTTGTAAGTTACCCCACAAAATAAACCTCCCTTTTAACTACGTGGAGTGGCCTTAATAATTTCACCAAAAAATGAAAGGAATCCTGGAAACCTGTTCTTCATGCTGGATTGCCTTGCCCAGCCTGAATACAGGAAGAGGAACTTGGTCTTTTGACAGCTTTATAAGCCATGCTTTGCTGATGCCCATGGAAAGCCTGCCCATTTTGATCAAATAAGAGGGGTGGGTTGTGGGATGCTTAGGGGAGGTAGGGAGAGGGTGTGGGAGGAGAGGAGGGAGGGGAGGCTGTGGTTAGGATATAAAATAGGCAAGAAAGGGAGGGAGGGAAAGAAAAAGAAAAAAAAGAAAGAAATGGAACCCATTAATGTATATTAACATTTGAGCTCATGACCAAACTTGATAAAGGTTTTACTGCAAATGGTCTGAATCTTGAGGCAAAGCAAGTATCTGTAGAGCCTATAGCTATTGTATGGATATGTTAATGGTATTCACTTTGAGCCTGCAACCACAGATATTCACTATGACACTCTGAAGTCATTAGAACTAGCCTGGGTCCAGGATTCATAACAAATATCTTATGTTTATAGTTGGAAGCTTTACTGTGTCCTGCCTGGCCAGTGATCATGACAAATCTCTCCCACTCATGTTCCCCAAGTAAACATACAGAGGCTTATATTAATTACAACTGCATGGCCAGAAGCTCAGGCTTATTACTGACTAGTTCTTACCACTTAATTTAACCCATATTTCTTATCTATGTTCAGCGATGAGGCTTGGTACCTTTTCTCAGTTCTGCCTTGACACATTTCTTTCTCTGTGTCTGGCTGGTGACTCCTGACTCAGCCTTCCTCTTCCCAGAATTCTCCTTATCTGCTTATTCCCACCTATACTTCCTGCTTAGCTACTGGCCAATCAGTATTTTATCAACCAACCTGAGCAACATACATTCACAGCAAATAGAATGCTATTTCACAGCAAGTGTTGGCATCAGTACAGAAGTTAAATATTCCCTTCTACAACTTGCTTCCACATAGAATGTTTCACTGCATTTTTGCCTCAGAGACATGGGTGAAAGAAAAGGCAGAAAATATTAAACTCACTTTTCTTCTCTCCTCAATGTGTGTTTTCTTATTTATTTTTATGAGAAAATTGCTGTAACATATCTGTATACATATCAAAAGGTGTTTTATGTGGAGAAGAGTTTCTACAATTGATGCTTCTCAAGAGGCTAGGCACTGTGAACGCATACACCGGAGATTTAGTGATTTGGCTCTCTTGGAAGGGTCAGTGCAAATGTAAAGGGTCTGGCAAACAAAACAAAGTAACATTTTCATGTACTTAATCATGAAATGTAATATCATAGATCTGCTTCAACAGTGTCAAGTTTTGTATTTTTTAAAGACTATGAATGTAGAGTAGAATAAACAATGATATTGTAGTTTGGATATTCCTTTAGTCAGAAAGAAATACAAATTGAAAAAGCTCAAATATGTGTTAGAATATTGTGAATAATGTTTGAAGCCAAGAGTAAAAATATATTCAATTTAGTTTATCTTACTACTTCATCATTTAGTGATTTGGAGTGATTTATCACTAAATTAAAAAAAAATTACACAATCTAACAATAAATTAATTCAAAGCAGAAATTATGATAGTAATGTCTTTATTTTTAAGATTGTATGTGATTCTATTGATTCCTAAGTTAGTAATAATACAATTTTTAACACAGACATGTGTTAGAGAAAGCAAGGAGAAAGGATTATGGCATGGTCGGCTCTACTATCTCATCAGGACATTATGAGTGAAGAAATGTACTTGGCAATGAAGGGACTGTCCTTTGCTTTGATTCTCTCTCTATTTCAATGCAAATGAGATGTCTCATTTACTTCTTTACTTATGGAGCCTTCCTTTCATTTTCTGAGTGGAGTCGTGTGAGGTGGAAGAGGACGTCAGTACACCACCACAGCTGTGTGAACTCAGTGTGTTAATCAATGCAAAGGCGCAGAGAATGCAAGCACATGTGTTTGATAGCTTTGATTTCTTCTTTCCCTTTTGAAGAGTATGATGTTTCTTAAGTATTAAAACATATTGATAGAGATGACTGTGCTGTTCAAATCTGAGTGGTCTTTATCCATCTTTCATAAAATAGAGCTCCCCCCTACTTATTTATCTAACCAAATGGAAATATACCTCTTCAGTTTTCAAATGGCTGAGAGTTCAACTTGGAATGTGCCGAAGAGATATGTTATGCCTGGTACAGTGTCAGAAATGGGGGGCTACTACTCAGAGACAACACTTTTCATTTTCATGCTTTGAAAAGACAAATGGAAAGAGTAGTGACAAAAACTAAATTTTAAACACTTGGGAGACTAAAGCTGATGCTGAGACATTTCTGGAAGCTTGAGAGGAGAAATATTAGTAAGTATATCCTGTAGTCTACATAGAGAGACACGTTTCAAATATATAACAGGTATTTGTAACCATTCTATATTCTGATATTCTCTTAAAATTTATCTGTTAAGATTACATATTCATTTGTATTATTTAAATAAATATACAGACAAAAATTCAGTTTATTTCCATTATATTATGGTATTTATGAACTCTCATCTGTCACCACATCAATAAGATATAATGTCCCCAAAGAAATAAATAATCCCAGTTTGTGATTTACTGGTGTCTGCGGTACCACACCTTTCAACAGCAGGGATGTGAGCTATGGTGCATCAATCCGAGGATTTCAATGTTTGATGTATGAGAAACATGAAAAAAAAGTTGTGAGCGTTGTTACTGTGATAATGTCACAAGAATGACCATTAGCTTCTCCTGTACGTATTCCATGCCCTTTTCACCATGAGCTCAATTTTATAAATACTGTTTTCAGGCTTCTTTGGAAACAGGAATACCTACTTCTTTTAAAGTTAGTCAACATCTAAATCTAAGATGATAAGAGAAAAAATGTGATCTTTATCTAGTTTTATCACAAATGTCACAGGATGAAAAAGAAAAGAGGTGAAGGAAAAGAACTCACGTCACTTCTCCTTTGAAGAATTACCCAAACTTTGCCAAATTCACATCACTGTTTCTATTATCTATAACCAATGTAGGTCTAGTAGAAACTTATATCTTCCCAATCAGCATTCTAAATAATTGAATGGTTTTTATTATTATATACATATTTTTCTTTTAACTATCTAGCCTCATTTCTTGGAGCTGCAAAAAGAGCATGATCCATGAGTAGCCCTTTCTTTCTGGCTGTCATTTTTAACAGAGAAATCCTTTAATCCGGGAGTTTTCTCAGATTCAGTGCTTTGGCTTGCATAGTTATAAAAGCTTAATGATTTTGATCATTCCTCCCTTCTCCCTACTGGAATCTCCTGTGATGAAAGGAAGTTCAGTAGTTGTTTGTGAATTGAAATAGTATCTATGATGGGAAAATTCTTGGGAGAAGGATACTTACTAAAAATTATAGGAAGTCTTTTTTTAGGACTAGGTTCTTATACTCATCCCTAACAGTAGTCACTGATGGTAAATTACCACACTAGAAAGAGATAACTACACTGTTGCTAATCATCCAGAAAATCAAGACACATCAAAAAAGTCAATATCAAGTAGCATGACACTTAAATTTCCTGCACTTTTGTCCTTATAAATATACATAATCTGTGAGTTTTGAGTGTATGTGTTTGTGTGTGTGGTGTGTGTATTTGTATGTGTAAGTGTGTGTGCACTACACGTGTATATATACATGTATGTATGAAGGTCTGTGTCCTTTAATGTGTAGGGAAGGAAGAGGTTGATGCTGGGTATTTTCCTCCATCTATGCAGTATTTATTGAAATAATATCTGACCATTGAGCACTAAGATTTTCCTGTCTCTGCCATCCCAGAGCTGGGGCAGGCAGAGAACCAAACTGAATTCTCAATGCTTCAGAATCAATAACTTTATTCTTTGAGCTATCTCCCCCAAATAATCTGTAGTTTAAAGTTAGCAAATTATTTTTCTATCATCTGACCCCTGTCTTCACCTTATAGTAAAGAATTTTGAGCTTGGTCAGCTCCTGCTAGTCTCTGTATCCTTCATCTGCCAGTTTACATAGACAGTCTATACAGCTCAGCTTATTAATTTCATTACTGTATTTCATGTAAGAAAACATTGTCTCATTTCAGAACAAAAAATAAAGCTAATGTACTGGGTGGTGGTAGTGCACACCTTTAATCCCAGCACTCAGGAGGCAGAGCCAGGTGGATCTCTGTAAGTGTGAGGCCACTCTGGTCTACAAAGCAAGATGCAGGTCAGGCACCAAAACAACATGGAGAAACCCTGTCCCAAAAACACAACAAACAAACAAACAAAGCTAATGACGGTTATTAAATGAGACACTTTTAACTTTGTCCATTAGCACAGGTAACATTTGTTGATAAAATAGCATGCTACTAAATAAAGATTCCAACTCTATTTAAATATTTGGCTAATTGTAGATGTCAAGGTCATCCATCACCTCTTGACCTATAGCACAATTCTTAGAAAGGTAGAAGAAATTTCAAGTGTTTTCTGCACTAGCATGGATGGAGGTACAGGCTGAATTACATGAGCTGAGAGAAACCCTCACCTCAGCCATAGCCTGCATTTTTAAGAGCTGACAATCTAGTCACTTAAATTACATTTTTTGAGTCCCTCACAGATTCATTTGTGAGCCTGCACCACTCACTGGAAAGCCTCAATAAGACTGTCTATACCCTTTGGGTGCATTATTATTACCAATACTAACCTGTGATCCAAGCTTCAGTTGAGTGTTGATTTGACATCTGTGTGTTGACCTAATTATCTGTGGCATGTGCACAAAATGTAGGCAGTGATCACTACCATAGAGATTCCTCTGTTTTCCTTTATCTTTGTTTTCTACCTACTGGATCTCTTTCTTTATCCTACATTTTTGTCTTCTGGCAAATTTAAGCTTTAAACTACTACTTGTAGGGAATTTAGTACTTAACTGTGATGCTCTGTGAAAGGCCTGGGTGACAACCTTGGCACCGTTGGCTTTCATGAATTCTCTGTCAGTGTGGTCATACCACATGTTGGAGTGGTAAATGTTGTAGTTTTTTTTTTCAGGACTGTCAGGCTGCAAATAATGACATGGAGACTTATTGATTATGAAAGCATGGCTTTTAGCTTAGATTTGTTCCAAACTAGCTCTTATAACTCAAATTAACCTGTTTCTATGAATCTGCATTCTGCCACGTGGCTTTTACTACCTCTCATTTGTTGTGTCTGACTTTTTCGAAGTTTTGCTGACATCTCCACTTCTCTTCTTTCCAGAGTTGTTTCTCTCCCTGGAAATCCTGCCTATTCTTACCTGCCTAGCTAATGGCCCCTTAGCTCTTTATTAAACCATCGCAATGATACATCTTCACGCTGTTTGAACAAATATTCTGCAACAATATTTTATTTGGTTCAGTGATTATTTTTGTGTTGTACACTCACATCAGATGATTTGGAATTGAGAACTACAAAAGAGAAAAGAAGTATTATGTGTTTCTCTTCCTGTGTCTTGGTTAATTCAATGATATAATAATTTCTTTATCCCTCTATTTAATTGAAAATTTCATGATTTTATTTTTATTTAGAGCTGAATAATATCCCATTGTGTATATGCATCACATTATTATCATTAAATCTGTTCAAAGACATTCATGTTTATTCCATTTTCTCACAATCCAGAGGAGGGTGGAAGTGAATACTAGTGAGCAAGTATCTACAGAGTAGGATGCCAAATAATTAATGTATATTCCATGCAGTGGTTTGCTGAGTTGCTGTGGATATCGCTCTGTGTAAATAAAGTTCTGATTGGCCAGTGGCCAGGCAGGAAGTATAGGCGGGACAAGAGAGAAGAGAATTCTGGGAAGTAGAAGGTTGAGGGAGACACCACCAGCTGCCGCCATGAAAAGCAACATGTAAAGACACTGGTAAGCCACAAGCCATGTGGCAAAGTATAGACTAACAGAAATGGGTTAATTTAAGATAGAAGAAGAGTAGATAACAAGAAGCCTGCCACGGCCATACTGTTTGTAAACAATGTAAGTTTCTGTGTGCTTTCTTGGTTGGGTCTGAGTGACTGTGGGCCTGGCGGGTAAGAGAGATTTGTCCTGACTGTGGGCCAGGCAGGAAAACTCTAACTACAAATGGCGCCCAACATGTTGGCAAGAGTTTCCACCTAAAATCTGAGAAAAAAGATTCTAAGACGAAGCTAAAAACAGTTTCCTAATTGTCTCTCTCAAGTTAGTGGCAGCCTGCCGGTTTGAGCTACTATGGCGGGTTCCTGGCGTGTGCGTCTGACCTGCAGTGCCGCGGGAATGAGGAGTCTACAAGCAGCACTTTACTCTACTGTGTGCTGGATTTAGCCTTTGCTAGTTTAAAAAAAAAAAAAAAAAGGTTTCTGGGCTATGCGCTGCTTTGATAGAACTGCTTCTGATAGTTGATGGTACACATGGCTCCAGACCCCGAGCTGGCGGTAAACTGTACCACTGCCATGTTGGGAAGCTGAGGTGAGCAGAGCCAGCAGCCACAGTGGCATTTCAGTCTTACAAAGATGGATATTACACAGAGAATCTGGTTTATGTTGTCTTTGGGATTTTTAATTGCAAAAAAAGATTTGATCATAAAAGCTGTTGAGTTAAACAAAAATGTAAATTTTAAAGGTACCTTGACTTTGAAATTTGGATATAAGGATATGTTGCTTTGGAAAGGAGTCTCTGCTTTTGTTTCCACAGAAAGCCAGAGGCTGTGGATTTGTTCCAGATTAAGATATATCAGGTTTGATCAGCCAAGACCACCTGAAAGGTCTCCGATGACACCATGGCCCAGATGATCTGACATCCAGAATGGTTTCAAGGCAACTGGCTCAGAGGTTCACCCAAATGGACTACTCCATAATCCTAAAATTTTCTTTGTATCCCCATAAGATACAGCGCCCCCCTCCAGCAGGAAGTAGTAAGAGAAACTACGCCCACATTCCCAAAATTATCAAGCTGGCTTTGGAGATGGAATTGGCTCACTCCTTCTCTAAACCCAGACATTGCTAAAAGAAAAGGTTAAGAGATTCTTGTGTCCCAAATCAGAAGAGCCCTCTGGTGTGGGACAGAGAAAAACCAATATTTTTATTTAAATTGGGTTGATTATAAATAAGATCTCTTTCTAAAGAAGAAAAGGGGATATGATACAGATATAATAGGATGAAAGGGTAGATTAAGGAACTTACTTCTAAAGAGCAACAACTTGTTTAAAATGTTTTACATTGGTATAGATTTTAGTTTATTGATACAAACTTAAAGTTAATTTTGTTATACTGTGTGTATATTTCTACTCCTGTTTAAGGTATTGTGTTTGTATAGCTCATTTTAAATTGAAATGGATAATTAAAAATAGATTAATAATTAGTCATCTATGATAATCATACTCGTAGCCATGTTAGTTAAGTCTTCTAGATATACATAGACATATTTCAGATAGATAGGTAATCTTCAAATACTTCAAAGACCTATATAATATGGCATTTAAAACACTTTTAAAATTTAGACTTTCTGGACAGTGAGACATGTCTGCTCCTGGCAGCACCAATTTACTTCAGAGAGGAGGATGGGCATTGAAGACACTTCATATGGAGTTTATCTTCACCTTGGCAAAAATAGCCATTTGGGCAAGAAACTGTTCTTGCCTGGACTGCTCGATCAACTGGACATGCAGGACCCATAGAAAGGTGACCACTAAACTTTGCTTGACAAAATGGTCCTTCAGGTTCCTGCTTCGCAGAGGAAACTGCCAGACATTCTACAGGACACTGAGAGAAGTGACCGAGAGACTCTAGCCCTGTGGGCTGAAGACAGATGCCCCAACTTTACAAAGGAACATTAGGTGACTGTCCAGGCTGCCAGCTGTCTCTGTCTACCCTGCAAGACTCCCGAAAAATGCTTGCATCCTTCTCCCGGTTCTCAGGTAATATTATATCCTTCTGAGGTCTTTGATGTGGTTGAAGACTAGATAGTTATAATTTCCTCAATTATGATAAAAGATAAGTTAGATATAAAACCTTGGACTCACGAATGTAAGATAGATAGGATATCTTCTTTAATATTGTAACTGTAATTCTTGCTTGATAATTGTTTTGTTATATGTAATTGTACTATGTAAAAGTTAAAACCTTCCTTAAAAAAAAAAAAAAAGAAAAGGGGAAATGCTGTGGATATCACTCTGTGTAAATAAAGTTCTGATTGGCCAGTGGCCAGGCAGGAAGTATAGGCGGGACAAGAGAGAAGAGAATTCTGGGAAGAAGAAGGTTGAGGGAGACACCACCAGCTGCCGCCATGAAAAGCAACATGTAAAGACACTGGTAAGCCACAAACCATGTGACAAAGTATAGACTAACAGAAATGGGTTAATTTAAGATAGAAGAAGCAGATAACAAGAAGCCTGCCACGGCCATACAGTTTGTAAACAATGTAAGTTTCTATGTGCTTTCTTGGTTGGGTCTGAGCGACTGTGGGACTGGCGGGTAAGAGAGATTTGTCCTGACTGTGGGCCAGGCAGGAAAACTCTAACTACACTGAGTTATGTAGTAACTTTCATGAAAGTTTTTATTTTTAGATGTTTGAGGATTTACAAGAGTGGATTTTAATTGCTGCCAACAATGAATGAGATTTTTCTCTTTATCAAAACCTTGACAGCATTTTGATGTGAGCTTGTTTGCTGAACCTAGCCATTTTGACAGGGGTAAGCAGAAATCACAAAATTGTTTCAAATTAATTTTTTCTATTGTCTCTAAAATCAACCACATTCTTGGCCACAAAGCAAATCTCAACAGATACAAAACAATTGGAATAACCTCCTGTGTTCTATCAGACCACCATGGTTTAAAGTTAGATTTCAACAACAGAAAAAACTACAGAAATCCTACAATCTCATGGAAACTGAATAATGCTCAACTGAATCACCAATGGGTTAAGGAAGAAATAAAGAAAGAAATTAAAGACTTCCTAGAGATCAATGAAAATGAATACACCACAGACCCAAACTTATGGGATACTATGAAAGCAGTGCTAAGGGAAATTCATAGCACTGAATGCCCACATAAAGAAGCTGGAAAAATCTCACACTAGTGACATGACAGCACACCTGAAAGCCCTTGAACAGGAAGAAGCAAAGTCTCCCAGGAGGAACAGATGCCAGGAAATTATCAAATTGAGAGCTGAAATCAATAAAATAGAAATAAAGAGAACAATACAAAGGATTAATGAAACAAAGAGTTGGTTCTTTGAGAAGATCAACAAGATAGACAAGCCCTTATCCAAACTAACCAAAAGACAGAGAGAGAGCATCCAAATTAACAAAATCAGAAATGAAAAGGGGGATACAACAACAGACAATAAGGAAATCCAGAGAATTATCAGGTCATACTTCAAAAACCTCTACTCCACAAAACTGGAAAATCTAAAAGAAATGGATAATTTTCTGGATAGGTACCACATACCTAAGTTAAATCAAGACCTGATAAACCATTTAAATAGTCCAATAACCCCTAAGGAAATAGAATCAGTCATTAAAAGTCTCCCAACCAAAAAAAGTCCTGGACCTGATGGTTTCACTTCAGAATTCTACCAGATCTTCAAAGAAGACCTAATACCAATACTCTTTAAATTTTTCCACACAATAGAAGCAGAAGGTATATTACCAAATTCCTTCTATGAGGCTACAATTACCCTCATTCCTAAACCAAACAAAGATGCAACAAAGGAAGAGAACTACAGACCAATCTCCCTCATGAACATTGATGCAAAAATACTCAATAAAATTCTGGCAAACAAACTCCAAGAACACATCAAAACAATTATCCACCATGATCAAGTAGTCTTCATCCCATTGATGCAAGGGTGGTTCAACATATGAAAGTCTGTCAATGTAATACACCATATAAACAAACTCAAAGAAAAAAATCCACATGATCATCTCACTAGATGCAGAAAAGGCATTTGACAAAATCTAACACCCTTTCATGATAAAGGTCTTGGAGCAATCAGGAATACAGGGAACATCCTGAAACATAATAAAGGCAATCTACAGCAAGCCAACAGCCAACATCAAATTAAATGGAGAGAAACTCAAAGCAATACCACTAAAATCAGGAACAAGTCAAGCCTGTCCCCTCACCCCCTACTTATTCAATGTAGTACTTGTAGTTCTAGCCAGAGCTATAAGACAACATAAAGAGATTAAGGGGATACAAATTGGAAAGGAAGAAGTCAAGCTCTCCCTATTTGCAGATGACATGTGTATACATGAGTGACCCCAAAAATTTAACCAAGGAACTGATACAGCAAATAAAAACCTTCAGCAACATTGCAGGATACAAGATCAACTCCAAAAAATCAGTAGCCCTTCTATATACAGTAGACAAACAGGCTGAGAAGGACATCAGAGATACATCACCCTTTACAATAGCCACAGATGATATAAAATACCTTGGGGTTACGCTAACTAAGCATGTGAAGGACCTATATTTAAGTCCCTGAAAAAATAAATTGAAGATGTCATAAAATGGAAAGATCTCCCATGCTCAAGGATAGGCAGGATTAACATGGTAAAAATGGTGATCTTACCAAAAGCAATCTACAGATTCAATACAATCCCCATCAAATTACCAACACAATTCTTCACAGATCTGGAAATAATAATACTCAACTTCATATGGAAAAACAAAAAACCCAGGATGGTCAAAAGAATCCTGTACAATAAAACAACCTCTGGAGGCATCACAATCCCTGACCTCAAGCTCTACTATAGAGCTACTGTAATAAAAACAGCTTGGTACTGGCATAAAAACTGACATGTGGACCAATGGAATCAAACTGAAGACTCACTTTATTTAACTCTTTACATTTCTGGATATTAACCCTTTTTCAGATGTATTTCTGGGAATGATTCTTTCACATTCTGTGAGTTTCTTCTTCACTCAGCGCTTGTTTCCTTAGCTGCCCCAAAGCTGTTAAGTTTTGTGAGGTCCTAGTTGTAAATTGTTGACCCTAATTTCTGGACAAATGAAGTCCTATTCAGAAAGTCCTTTCCTACATCTATATTTATAGCAGACTTCCTATGGTTTCTTTCAGCAGTTTTAATGTATGCTAATAAATCTCTCCACAGTAACCATAGGGAAAAAAAATCCAGTATCAGCCATGATAAACCTGTTTTAGAATGATTCTTCAGGTTGTCCAAGTGACTCCTAAACATAGATATTGATAGTCAGTATTTGCTTCTAAAGGGATGAAAATGCCTCCTTATTGCTGAAGACAACTCATACTTAGGACACAAGACTTGGATGATTTGAGATGGATAAGACCTGAAACCTTTCCTTTGGTCTTTCTTCCATGATTGTAAACAGAAGTTTTCCTGTATCTTACCTGGCCCATGGTCAGGACAAATCTCTCTCACCTGCAGCCCTACAGTGCTTATAAAATAATTACTCAGAAGCTTATATTAATTATAACTTCTTGGCCATTAGCTCAGGCTTATTACTGACTAGCTCTTACACTTAATTTAACCCATAATTCTTATCTATGTTTAGCCATGTGGCTTGATACCTTTTCTCAGTTAGACATTCTCATCTTGCTTCCTCTAGATCTGGCTGGCAACTCCTGACTCAACCCTTCCTCTTTCCAGAATGCTCCTCAACTGCTCACCAGCCCCCACCACCTATACTTCCTTCCTGGCTATTGGCCAATCAGCATTTTATTAAACCAGTGTACAACAGCTTTATGCCACAGCACATGATCCCTGAAAATACATGAAAACTGCCAAGGAGGGAAAACAATTAAATAATCCTAGCAATTAAACAGTCCTGCTCAGTTACAACTCCTATCAACTACAATGATAACCAGCAGGACATGATCTGTAGAGGTGCATTAAGTGGTACTTACATGTAGGTGGTAACAAAGATCTCTAAATGGACATAAGCCTCGCTCAACAGGATGGAAATTATGCGTGGTACTGGAAACTTATCCTGCTCTCCAGGGATAGTGAGGTAATGGACATTAGAAAACAATCTACTATGGTGATTTTGCTACAGCAGAATGGTTCATTAATTCATTCTAAATCTTATTCAAGTAGCACTAAATATGTGTAGCTTCAACTCTTCATTAATGAAGCCTTTCTTTACAGTAAATAGAAACCATCCAAGAAAACCACAACTGGACATAATACTGACATCAATGGATAACTGGGATACCAGGTCCATTGGACACATCTAAATCTTAGAACCTGCATCTATGGAAGAACATGTTCTAAGGAAGAGAGGCAAAAATGCTGTGGGATGGTCTGTATGTTAAATGTGTTGCTCTGATTAGTTAGTAAATAAAACACTAGTTGGCCAGTAGCCAGGCAGGAAGTATAGGTGGGACAAGGAGAAAAGAGAATTCTGATAAGTGAAAGACAGAGGCAGAGAGACACTGCCAGCTGCCGCCATGACAAGCAAGATGTAAGGTACAGGTAAGCCATGAGCCATGTGACAAAGTATAGATTAATAGAAATGGGTAAATTTAAGATAAAAGAACTAGATAACAAGAAGCCTGCCACGGCCATACAGTTTGTAAGAAATATGTCTCTGTGTGTTTACTTGGTTGGGTCTGAGCAGCTGTTGGAAAGGCAGGTGAGAAAGATTTCTCCTGACTGTGAGCCAGGCAGGACCAGAAAAACTCCAGCTACACAAAAAGATTATGCAACACAGAATACTAGGAAGTCTGTAGAAAAACAGCCCTTATTAGGAATGTTTGAATAAGTAATACTAGAACAATAGAAATATCAATAGACATGCTAATGGGGAAGGAGGGAAATTTCAGATTCCCAACTATAAACAAACATTACAGGCAATTAATAAATGCAGATAGAAAGATTTCAACCGTTTGGATTCTCACCATCTGAAACAAGAAACCAAATTAAACATTTTCTTCTCTAAGTTGACTTGGTCACAGTGATCCTGCTTTAGTAAAGTATTAGAAAAATAAATAAGACTGAAGTTAGTACAGGAGAGTCTCCTTTGCTGTGACAGGCCTGACCCTCATATATGTATATATATGAATGTAGAAGACTTCTGGACTTTGGAACAGGAAAGTGATTTAATGCTATAAGCAGAGCTTCATAGACCACACTAGTATTAGCTTGAAAGAGCTGTGCAGGAATGGAGGTCCAGATCAAAAAGTTTTGGGGAAGAATGACAGTAACTGGGCTAGAGACCTTCTTTCGTGATATTTTATCAAACAATGTGTCTGCTTTTGCCTTTTCCTACGAATTTATAAAAGGCTAAATTGAAAAGCAATGGATTTATCATCTTGGTAGAAGAGTTTTAAGACTGTCTAATATTTATTCTGTAGAATGGTTATTAGTGAATTCTCTTATTCAGGTCTACAGTGAAAAAGAGCAAGTGAGGCAAAGAGAAATACAAAATATCCAGTTTAAAGATTAAAAATAATTGTAACAAATTAATCGTTGGTAGTAAAATATTGCTGAAGGAGATAAAAAGTTTGAAGAAAGGCTTAATCTGGAATTGGAAAAAAGGAAGTGTACCTTTAAGGCAAAACTATACCCATCTAAGCATCAAAATTGTAAAGTGTGAAGTCCTAAAGAGATTTCTCTTCCTAAAAATCAACAAGGAAGGCTTCTACAAATATGATCCACAGAGTCAGCCTTCATCCCAAGTTGGCAAGTGAACTTCACATTTTTTTTTTCTTTGTGGTTCTGGATTTCAAGTCATGAAGGATACATGAGTAAAGATTTTGTATTCCATTGTGGAAATATCTTTGTGGATTTCTGGGGACCTCTCTAGCACTCTGCTTCTTCCTATTCCCATGGGGGTCTTCATTTATCATGGTATCAATGGTCAAGAGAAAGCCTGAGCTGACCTTCTCTGGTGATTGGATGGCCGAATACCCTAACTGTCATGATAGAACTCTCATCCAGAGACTGATGGAAGCAGATGCAGAAATCCACAGCCAAGCCCCAGGTGGAGCTCCAGGAGCCCAACCATCAAGAGAGAGGAGGGATTATATGAGCAAGAGATATTGAGACCATGATTAGATAAAGCACAGGGACAAATAGCCAAACTAGTAGAACACATGAACTACGAACCAATAGCTGAGGAGCCTCCATGGAACTGGACCAGACCCTCAGGATATGTAAGACAGTCAATGAGCTTGAACTCTTTGGGAGGCCTACAGGCAGTGGGACTGGGACCTGTCCTTGGTACATGAGCTGGCTTTTTGGAAACTGGGGCCTATGCAGGGACACTTTACTTAGCCTTGGTGTAGGGAGGAGGGGACTGACCCTGCTTCGACTGAATCTACCAGGCTGAGCTGATTCCCCCAGGAGAGATCTTGCCTTGGAGAAGTGGGAATGGGGGGTGATTTTTTGGGGAAAGCTGTTGGGTGGGAGGAGGGAGAACAGGGAAATCCATGGCTGATATGTAAAATTAAATTAATTATAAAATAAAAATATATAAAAAAAGATTTTGTATTCCTTGCTCTGATCATGTTTAGGAAGTTGTGTTGGTGAGACTTTAAGTTGCTTATGACATTCCCAGAAGACAAATTTCACAACCATCTCCATGTTCTTCTGCCTCTTTACATCTTTTCATCAATTATCCCTCAGCTTTATATGAAGGAGAAAACCATGGGAAATATATCTGTTGGGCCTGGGCTCCACAAGTCATCATCATCATCATCATCATTATTATTATTATTATTAGTAGTAGTAGTAGTAGTAGCAGTAGTAGTAGTAGTAGTATTTATAGTTTTCCATAATGCTCTCTGCTCATTACTTAGTATAGGATGAGAAGTATACTAACCTATGGTTATAAGGACAACTATTTGGAGTGTAATTAAGGACTCTTATGGTTTAGTAATTTGACAGTTGTTGATTCTCTTCCAAAATGCATGACTTCACTAGTACTTGGTATGTTTTTCACTGCCAGATGTGGTTTCCTTCTTGTTGGGTGGTTTTTATGTCTAATTAGAGAGTCCATGGTTATGGTCAAGTATGCATACCATTAATGTACCCTTAGGACTACTGTACCATGCTGGTCATTGTGGCTCATAGGCTTTATAGCTAGGCAGGAGTACTGATAGCTTCTCTCCTTTGAGAGCTTGAACAGTACATTCTGGGAGAATTTCAGGTTAGTTATAGCTCAAATCCCCTGTACCCTGCCTCCAACATGCCCAGATCACAGAGGAATAGGACATGCTTTAGGATATTGCATATGCCAAACCAATTACAGGTCCACATTTTAAACAAAATCATGTACTGTATTTAAATGTACTTAATAAACTCACTAATTTTAATTTCCTCTGGGCAGCCCTGACATTTTCTCTGGTATCATTAAAGACCTACCTTTATATAAGGTAGAATCAAAGAGAGGATGTTGCATGATATTCCTGGAAATATATAAATTAACAACTATTTACCCAAGAAAAGGCACTGATGATAGATCAAAGAAATGATTCCATTCCAGTCTAATGAAGCAAGAAGTTTATGGGAGTTACATGAGCTTGGATGCCTCAAAGGCAACTGTACTATCAGAAGCACCACCCAAGAGTGAATAAAATCTCACAAAAGCTGATAATTTGGAGTTTCCCTCCCAAAATAAAGGCAGGTCTAACTAAAGATTCCTCATGGTCCTCTAGTTGTTCTCTATTTATATAACCTTGAGGAGGAGCTGTGGGAATCTTGTGACTTTCTTGGGTTTCTCAACCTCATCCTCATAAGTGTATTTTGTTTTCATTTTTACTTGTTTTCTATGGTTATGTGTCCATGTAAGTGTATACCATCTTTTTCTAGGTGTCTTTGGATGATAGAAGAGAACATCAGGCCATAAGCCGGTTGGCAGTGGCACATGCCTCTATTCCCAGCACTCAGGAGGCAGAGCCAGGCAGATTTCTGTGAGTCTGATGCCAGCCTGGTATACAGAGGAAGATCCAGGACAGGCACCAAAACCACACAGAGAAACCCTGTTTCCAAAGAGAAAGAGAGAAGAGAGAGAGAGAGAGAGGAGAGAGAGAGAGACAGAGACAGACAGAGAGAGAGAGAGAGAGAGAGAGAGAGAAGAGAGAGAGACAGAGAGAGACAAAGAGACAGAGACAGAGAGACAAAGAGACAGAGACAGAGAGAATCAGGTCACAATAGAGCTTTCTGAAGATCGAACAAAATTCTAGTTCTATGGAAAGGCAGTAAGTGTTCTTAATTATTGAGTCATCTAGCTAGCTCCAAAGTTCATGTGTTTTTAAACTTCTTTCCTTGTTTACGAGTGAATGCTTCAGTTGGGAGGAAACAGCTTGTAGTATTGGTCTGTCTCTAGCACTGCCACTGATAATGTTCAGTGTTCAAATAAAAATATCTGGCTATCACAATGAGCAAAAAAATAATAATCAATATTCTTATATAAAGTAACATGCAACATTTATACAATTGATGCTAATTTTAAACATCTATGAATGGCTAAGAAGGCAGTAACTAGGCAAATTGGTTGTTAACCAGCACAAATTATTTATTTTAACACTTTAATGACATTAGCATTATTGTCCCATTTAAATTATGAAGAGGGCACATTCTCCCATAGTGTTTATTCCCTAGTGTAATATGAGCAACATGACTGAAATTTAGTTTAGGTTTCTTTGCCTTTAAAGTACCTTTCAATTTATAACAAAATTGCTAGGACAAAATACAAATGTTTCAGAACATTTCAGAACCCTTTGAATTGACAGATTTTTAAAATATGCTCTTAAATTAGAATTGATTTAACATAAATCTTAAATAATGAGAGTTTCTATTGTAGACGAACAAGAAACGTGTCTTAGTGATTTGATTGCTGTGATTATACACCATGGCTGAAATCAATTCAGGGAGAGAAGGGTTTGTTGCTTCTTATAGCATGTAGTTCATCATCCAGGGAAGTCAGGGCAAAAATTCAACACAGGTACCTGGCATCAGGAATTGAAACAGAGACAACAAGGTGATGCTTGCTCATCTTGCTTTTGTAAATCAAGGAGAACTGTAAGCCTAGAGGTAAGACTGCATACAGTGAGGGGGCCCTGTGTTCTCAATAATCAGTCAAGAAAATGCACCACACTCTTCCCCACAGGCTAATCTGGTGGGGGCATTTTCTCTGTTGGGGTTTCTTCTACTTAAATAACTCTAGCTTGTATCAACTTAACATAGAACAAAGCCAACACAGGAAAAATAATACAAATACTTCATTGCAGTATAATAGGATATTGTGAAAGCTGAATTTAACACAATACATTAATTTAATTTAGTAAACTATAATTAATAACTATAATAATTAAAAAAATTGCAAATCCCTGAACTAAAGTAATCATCATCTAACACCTTCAAAGATTTAAGTAATAAAAATAAAAAGGGACAAATCAATCAATTCCTTTCTTCTTGACTTAATATAAGCCACCAGTGAAATGTAGCTACCACAAGTAATACAATCTTAAGATGGATAATATAAGTTAATTGTCTATGTAATGGGGAATAATATCCCCCATTGGACTCTGTTGGTCAGGACACTAATGAACTTATGGAATCAATTTTGAGTCCCTAGAAATTTACCTACACCCATCTTAGTACTAGCAACAATTAGTTTTAGATAGTTTTTATGTATTTCTTTCACTGTGGACTGTGGATAGCATGCATGGAAGATAATGACTTATCTAATTTTATGTCAATGGTACCTACTAGGAAATATGACCATTAATATTTGCTTAGAGAAGCATTACATTCTTTAAGGTACACACTTTTCCTCCTGGATTCTTGCCATAGTATCACAGCTGATTTTCTTGCTTCTGTAGTCCTGAATCTGTTACATCATCAAATATTTTTCCAGGCAGTAAAACAACTTCTACAAAGCCTCATGCCTATGACTGACCTCCATTAGATATGTTATTTTGACAGATTCTAAAGTTCCATTCAGATAATTCATTTTTAAATAGAATCTCCTCCTCTTATATGTAAAACAAAAGGGAATTTAAAAAAAAAAAACATTTATAAATAAAGTAAATATTCTGTTTTACTGGCAATCTAAGTAAGTTAGTTTTTGAAGAGTATCATATTTTAAAAAGACTCTGATAAATATAAGCAGAAAGAAAGAGGTAATCAGAGACATGAGTGCTCTCACAGTAGGCCATATTAAGAAAAGTCAAAGGAAGATAATTACTGGTATAATGTGGAATATGATGCCAATGTCATTCATTTGCATATAGATTTCTGTGGTAATACTATGTTCCCCAATATATCGTGCACCCTAATAAATTTATCTGGGGCCAGAGAACAGAACAGCCACTAGACAGACATAGAGGCCATAAAATAGTGGCAATCACACCTTTAATCCTATCACTTGGGAGGCAGAGATCCATCTGGATCTTTGTGAGTTTAAAGCCACACTGGAAACAGCCAGGCATGGTGACTCATGCCTTTAATCCCAGGAAGTAATGGTAGAAAGCAGAAAGGCATATAAGGCATGAAAACCAGGAACTAGGCTGGAGAAGCTTTCAGGCTTTTAGCAGCAGTTCAGCTGAGATTCATTCGGAATGAGGACTCAGAGGCTTCCAGTCTGAGAAAATAGGATCAGCTGAGGAATTAGCAAGGTGAGGTAGCTGTGGTTTGTTCTGTTTCTCTGATCTTCCAGCATTCACCCCAATACCTGGTATTAGGTTTGTTTTTATTAATAAAACCTTTTAAGATTCATGCTACAGATTTTCATTTGTCCCAGCTATATATTTTTAAAATTTTATCATTTTCTAGTAGTGTGGCATTGGAACACTTGTTGAAATTGTAAATGTTCATTTATCGATATTTATTTCTCTTCTGTTGATCTACATATTCATTTTCTGTGATTCCTATTATCCTACACTTTGTAAGTGGAGAAAATAGAACATGTAGTTTCTAGCTTAAAATAATCTCTCTTAAACTGCAAGCAATCATGATTATATGTCCCTCATTTGGAATGCATAGGCAGAAGGATTAGCATGAGTTTGAGGCTGGCCTACAGTACACAGTGTGTTCAATATTAGTCAAGATATACAGTAAGGTATTTCCCAAAAAGAAGAAAAAGCTTCTTTTCTTAATGATGTGTGTGTATGTATGTAATATATCTATATATAGGTATCTGTGTCTGTGTAGATGACTGTGCATATATGTGTACACTTATTTGCCAGGTCATACATATTAAAAGATTTAGTTTTAAGGTAACCAAGGAAAAATATATTCAGTCATTAGCTGCATACTAAGTTAACCCAGTACAAAGACTATAAGTCAGTACATAAAACAACATAACTCCACTGAATTTTGTCAGTTAATACCAGAAAGAATAGATATAGTTTATAAAAGTACAGTAATGACAAGCAACTATGGGCTCTAAAAGGAAGAGCAAATATTAGCTGCATTTCTGCCACATTACACTGTGTTTTACTTCTTTTCAAGAATTTCATGTAGACTAGGTTTGTCTTGAATCACCATGTATCATGGCAAGCCTTTAACTCTTGGTATACGTGCCTTGACCTACTAAGTGTAGGATAGAGATCATAGAAGGTTAATGTGTAATCAATAGAAGAGAAATAAAGTTTTCAGATTTTCACAAATGTTCCAATGATATACAACTGGAAAAGAATGACATTTTCAGAATATATATCTGGAAAACATGGGCATCTATATGCAAATGCTTGAAATTGGTATCCCATTCTATATTAAACAAGTAATTAACCCAAGTTGCTTCTTATTCATAAATTTAAAATATATAACTATAGGACTCTTGAAATAAAATATTGGAATAAATCATTGAACCCATCATCAAACCATCAAACAATATTTATATTAGAGCAAAATTGCACTAATAAGGAAAAGAAAAAAGAAATGTGTCTTGTTCAGGGCCTACTCCTAACACTGATTGGAGAATACAAATTGAACTTGAAGGAGGAGAGGAAAAAAATCTCAAAATCAGGCTAAAAGTGATGGGAGGTTGAGAGTAGTGATATGGAAGAAGTTAAGGAAAGAAGGATGAGTAAGTTCAAAATAGATTACATTAATTTTACAAAGAATTTATAAAATATTAAGGCACCAAACCTGAAAAACAATGACACTTGTATAGATACTAACATGGGATGGTGAAATCTCATCAGGCCTCAAACTTAGACAAAGAACTACAGAGAACTAAGGAATGTTTAGAACAACTTAAATAGTCTCTCCCACACCCTGAAAGAGAGACCTCAATGTTTTTTGTGTAATAGAAAGTGATCAGTCCATAAATTATATATATAGAAGTAACACTATACAGATAGAATTAGTTATATATAAATATTTAGGAATTTAACAATTAAGAAATAAAGATCTTAAATTTGAGTGCGATATTTGGGGTGGAATTCAGGGTAAGGGATAGAAAAAGGAAAGCAAAGGAAAATGATCTAATTATATTTTAATTTGAAAAAACAACAAAAAATTAGTTAAAAATAGATAAAACATTTGGATAGTGCATGTTTGTAAAGCATTTCAATAACAAATGAGATCTAGAGACACTCATTGGTAGAACACTTGCTTACTGTTCATGGACATCTTGAGCTTGACCTCCAGCAATTGTAAAAATATTGAAAGGAACAACATTGGAGAGATAATGTTTAAAATGGAAAATTTAAAGTTAAAGAACACATAAATAGAAAAAAAATCCCATTGAAAGACATTTAACTTCATAAATATGACAAAGACAAATAAAATTTCCAGTGAGCTATCACTTTACATCCACTATGGTACTTTCAATAAAAATATACAATATCATGTGTAGATAGGGACATGGAAGAACTGGAGCTATCAATGATGATGTAAGATACACTCCTGCTGAATAAACAGCCTAGTAATTTTTGAAAAGTGCAAACACATGGTTATACAGTTGAATGATAATATTCATTGTAGTTAAGTATCCAAGAAAAATGAAAATAAATGCTGGGGAGAAATTTATTCAAATGTTTCCAACATCATTATTTATGATAATCTAAAGTACACATGTATACACACATGGTGAAAATAATACTTGACCAAAAAGGAATGAGACAGTGTCACATACTTATAATAGAGAAGGATGTTGAGAACACTAAGCCAAATAAAATACCACTAAATCCCCAAAATTCTGTGATTCTATTTATACAAAATATCTTATCATTACAAATCTATGTAGACTATTGTTTACCAGGAGAGGAATGAAGCATGTGTAATGAATGCTAAGGTATGTATAGTTTCTTTTGAGGATAATGGAAAGTTAAAAAACTTTAGTGATAAGAATTTCCCAATTAATTAAACACAATACAAATACCAAATTTATGAATTAAATAGGGTTGCTTTTACATGTATGTTGTATTTCAAAATACGTTATCACTGTAATAAGCAGTAGAGACAAGAATCAAATGTATATGTTAGTATGATCTCAACCAAGTGTCACAGTAACCGTGCAGATTTCAAAAATCTTTGAGACATATCAAAAAATAATTGCACAACTTTTTGTAGATGGAGCTTCTATCCTACTGAGATTTCAGATGTAGCTCTGTAAACAACCATGTTTTGATTCATTGCAAGGCCTTGTACCATATGTATGCCTAAAATATATCACTGACCATAGACAAATGTCAAACTTGGATGAAGAGTATAAGTATGATTATTTAAAATATGTAAAGACTGCCAGTTTGCCACAAAATGGATGCATGTTAATTTGTTTTGACAGTGCTTTTCCCGTTTTTTCCTGATCCAATGTGTATAAATAATATTAGCTTTAAAGCACCTGTCAGTACCATATTTCACTCAGACTTTTTATTTGTTTTGTAGAGAGCTGCGTGTAGCTGCACCCTAAAGATGGTGCTGGCTTCCACCCTCTGCCTTCCCGATGGCAAGCACTGTTTGTGGTAAACAGCTCCTTATTTGGCTATGGCTGGATTCGTGTGCCACTGGCATATGCGTGGACCTGTGGATAGTGCCCATGTGGCTGTCTGGGGTTGGTAGCCCAGACCTACTTAGGGGCTGGGAGAGGCTTGCCCTGGGGAGAGACATCGCTACTAACAAGGTCCTGAATAAACTGTTTAAGGAAGAGCCCCGTTGTTGCGTCTCTCCATGAGGCTCAGAACTTTCTACAGTCAGGCGGTATACCGGTAAGTCCTCAGGAAAAATTGAGGATCCGCGACAAAAGCGGGTTTTTATGCTCACCTGTAGACAAAGGGGGAGCGGGACAGTAGAGCCGCGACCAAAGCGGACGGGTAATTAGATTAACAAAATAAACAAGTGAAACCGGAGGGCTGGGACTGTTCCTTAAAGGCTCTGAGAAACCTCTGAGAAACTTCTCAAATTGAGAAAGAAAGGATATACTAACATGGGCGCTTCCTCCTCACACCCAATTTTTCTGGCTCTTAATGAGCTGCTTCTCTCTAAGAAATTGAAAATTTAAAAAAAAAGCACTCTAGCACGGTTCCTGGACGAGTGTGATGTAGTTGCTCCTTGGTTTGCAATTTCAGGAAGCCTCACAGTGCCTTCCTGGGAGAAATTGGGAAGAGACCTAGATTTTGCCGCAGAGCAGGGCACACTTAAGCATGGGGTTAGACCAGTCTGGAAACTAATAAGAGGATGTTTAGAAGATCAGAGATGCAGTGAGGCGGTTGAGAATGGTCAAACTGCTCTGGAAATACTGCAGGAAGAAAGATCTGACAAGGCAGCCTCAGAGAAAGCAGTATCTGGAAAGACAGGGCAAATTAAAAAGGAGACAAAAGCTGAGAAAAAATATACAATATTATATCCTAGCCTTTCTGAGTTGGAAGACTCGTGTGCTTCCGATCTCTCCAATTCTGTCTTGGATGATGAGGATGTGGAATCCGTTTGTGAGTTATTGCAATGAGTGAAGGTTAGAAAGAAAGGAAAAGAGAGAGGAGGATCCAAACAGTTAGAAAAGGGCCATGAGAGCATGGTCCCTTCTGCTCCCCCTCCGTATCCTGGAGCAATGGGGGCAGAGGGCGGAGTGTCTTTTAATCCTAGAGTATGGAGAGAAGTTAGAACAGAAATGCAAGTTGCATTCCCAGTATTTCAGAATCCTCAGAATCAGAGATATCATGAACCTCTAGATTTCAAGATTGTAAAATCATTAGCAGAGTCTTTCCGGACATATGGTATTACAGCTTCCTTTACAGTAGCTCAGTTGGAAGCTCTGCATAGACATGCTATGACTCCTTCAGACTGGATGAACCTTGCACGAGCCTGTTTAAGTTCTGGTCAGTATTTAGATTGGAAAGCCTTTCTGATAGAGTTCACTGCAGCTAACAGGGCTGCTGGTGGAGGCCAAGCTGCTTGGGATATTGATATGTTACTTGGACAAGGTAGATTTGCAAATTAGCAAAATGGGTATCCTATCCAGGTTTATGAGCAAATTAACAACATTGCTATCAGAGCTTGGAAGGCATTGCCCAATAGAGGAGAAGTTAGTGGTAATCTCACTAAAATTGTCCAAGGACCCATGGAACCCTTCTCAGACTTCGTAGCTTGCCTAGTGGATGCAGCTGGAAAGATATTTGGTGATCCTGATACAGCTATGCCATTAATTAAGCAGTTGGTTTATGAGCAGTGCACTAAGGAATGTAGAGCTGCCATTACACCTTACAAAACTAAAGGATTGGAGGTTTGGATGAAAGTATGCAGGGAATTAGGGGGACCACTAACCAATGCTGGGCTGGCTGCTGCAGTTTTACAAATTAGCCAAAAGAGGGCAGGTGGCACTGGGACTTGCTTCCGATGTGGTAAAATGGGGCATATGAGACGCAACTGCCCCCAAGGAGGAAGTAATCAAGGGGGAAGTAACCAGAGACCAAAGATTGCCCAACGCCTGGTCCCGGGACTGTGTCCTAAGTGTAAGAAAGGAAAACATTGGGCGAGTGAATGCAGGTCAGTCAAGGACATTAATGGACAGCCTTTGAGGAATAGTACTCCTCCAAAAAATGGACAGCGGGGCCCCCAGCCTCAGGGGCCGCAAATATATGGGTCAATGGAGGATCAGAGACAGGAAGGGGATCAAGAGCAGTGGCCAACCCTCAGACATCCCAAACACCGCAGCGAGCCACTGCAGGTTCAGCAGGATTGGACCTCCGTGCCACCACCAGACTCATATTAACCCCACAAATGGGGGTGCAAGTAGTGGAGTCTGATTTTCAAGGCCCTCTTGACCCTGGGACAGTGGGATTGTTAATAGGGAGATCATCTACTACGTTAAGGGGATTACGAGTTCATCCTGGGATAATTGACTCAGATTATACAGGTATAGTTAAAATCATGGTTGAATCACCAAAAGGAATCACTGCCATTTCCCTGGGAGACAGAATTGCACAACTTATCCTGTTACCCAGCTTACATGATTCTCACCCAGCCTGTGACAAAGAAAGAGGAAGCAACAGATTAGGCTCCTCAGGCACAGATTTAACATTTTTATCTTTAGACTTAGATCAGAGACTCACATTACAGTTAACCATTAATGGCACCAAGATAAAGGGACTTTTGGATACTGGAGCAGATCGCAGTATCATAGCTAGCAAAGATTGGCCTGGAGGTTGGCCTATACAGGCTTCCTCACAAACATTGCAGGGATTGGGTTATGCCAGTGTTCCTAATATTAGTGCAAATTTGTTGAATTGGCAAGATTCAGAAGGTCACTCTGGCATTATGCAACCCTATGTTCTTGAACTTCCAGTGTCCCTCTGGGGGAGGGATCTTATGAAATCCATGGGCTTTCAGTTGAGTAATGAGTATTCCAAAGAATCTAAAAATATTATGAAAAACATGGGGTGTCATCCTGATTTTGGCTTGGGAAAATTTTTACAAGGCAGAAAGGAGCCAATACAAGCAGTACCTAGGAAACCCAAACAAGGGTTGGGTTTTTCCTAGGGGCCGCTGAGGAGGGAATTCCCATATCCTGGATAACGGAGGAGCCAGTGTGGGTTCCTCAGTGGCCACTCTCCTCTGAGAAATTACATGCTGCATATCAATTAGTGAAAGAGCAATTAGAGGAAGGGCACATTAAACCCTCCCTTTCTCCCTGGAATACACCCATATTTGTCATCAAGAAGAAATCAGGAAAATGGAGATTGTTACATGATCTTAGAGCTATAAATGAGCAAATGAGAATTATGGGACCCGTACAGCATGGTCTTCCATTGCTGTCAGCCTGGCCTGAAAATTGGCCTATTATTGTGGTAGATATTAAGGACTGCTTCTTTTCCATTCCGCTGAATAGCAAAGACAGTGAGAGATTCGCTTTCACTTTACCGTCCACTAATCATGAGGAACCTGATAAAAGATATCAATGGGTGGTATTGCCACAAAGCATGGCCAACAGTCCTACTATGTGTCAATTGTTTGTAGCTACTGCTTTAGAACCCTTGAGAGCACGTTTTCCTGGCTTGAGATGCCTCCATTATATGGATGATATACTGTTAGCAGCTAAAGAGGAGAGCATTCTTCAAGAAGTATATAGCTCACTTGTAGAACTGCTAAAGCAAAAGGGACTCTGTATTGCCTCTGAGAAGGTGCAACAGAGCAAAGTTGTCAATTATCTTGGCTCTAAAATAACTAATCATCATATCATGCCACAAAAGGTAGAGTTAAAGAAGGATCATCTTTGCACATTGAATGATTTTCAGAAATTATTAGGAGATATAAATTGGATAAGAGAAAGTTTAGGAATGGCCAATTATGAATTAAAACCATTATATGATATTCTAATTGGAGATGCAGCCTTGGATTCACCGAGGCAACTAACCAATGAAGCCCGAGAAGCCTTAACAAAATTAGAGGATAGGCTACAAAGGGCTTTTCTTCAAAGAGTGCAAAATAATGATGATATTACCCTGTGCATTCTGCCTACCCAGTTGCAGCCTACGGGGATTTTATGGCAAAAAGGACCCTTATTATGGATTTATACTAAAATCTCACCTGCAAAATCAATTGAGTATTATCCTACTGCTGTAGCATTACTTGCACAGCAGGGTATTCAGAAGTGTTTACAATATTTTGGAACATCACCCCAAATGCTAGTTGTTCCTTATGATTCTACTCAAGTCAAGGTATTACGTGCTGCCATAGATGATTGGGCAATACTGCATTGTACCTATCCAGGACACATAGATTGCCATTATCCTAAACATCCACTATTAACTTTCTTTAAAGAACATCCTGTAGTTTTTCCTAAGGTAACTGCTTCCCAGCCCATTCCAGGAGCAAGTGTTATATTTACAGATGGGTCTAAGACAGGCTGTGGTGCTTATATGGTGGATTCTACTGAACCTGTAAAGCATCAATTCTTGCCAGGTGCACCCCAACAGGTGGAGCTTTCAATAGTTCTCGAAGTTTTCAAGGCTTGTCCATTTGCATTTAATTTAGTGTCAGATTCTAGTTATGTTGTTAATGCCTTGAAATGCCTTGAATGTGCAGGGCCCATCAAATCTTCTAGCCCTGTTAGCTCATTGTTTGGCCAATTACAGAAACTGATCTGGCAATGTAAGAATCCCTTTTTTGTGCAACACATCCGCGCACATACCAGTCTGCCAGGTCCATTGGCTAAAGGCAATGATATAGTGGACCAGTGTACTAGACAGGAATGGATGTTTGTGGCTTCTGCCATACAACGAGCACATGCTTTCCACAAAGAATTTCATGTTAATGCAAGGACATTACAACAAAAGTTTTCTATCTCACGTGCGGATGCACAAAAGGTGGTACTAGATTGTCCCCAATGTGTCATTTTTCATCATCCTTCTAGATTAGGAGTTAACCCTCATGGTCTGCTCCCCCTAAAAATATGGCAAATGGATGTTACACACATCTCTGAATTTGGACGTGTCAAATATGTACATGTATCTGTTGATACCTGCTCTGGAATCATTCATGCCACCCCAATGGCAGGAGAGAAAGCCTCTCATGTTATTGCTCATTGCTTAGAAGCTTGGGCAGCATGGGGTAAGCCTCAACAGTTAAAAACAGACAATGGTCCTGCATATACCGGACAGAAGTTCGCTTCCTTCTGTCAACAGATGAATGTGCAACTTGTACATGGCCTACCATATAATCCACAAGGTCAAGGCATTGTGGAGCGTGCTTATCGCTCCTTGAAGGAATTGCTTCAAAAACAAAAAGGGGGAATAGGCTATGGCCATACCCCTAAGGACAGACTCTCTCTTGCATTATTTACCCTCAGACTCTCTCTTGCATTATTTACCCTGAATTTTTTGAATTTGGATGCTTCCAATTGTTCTGCTGCAGACAGGCATCATTGTCAGCACAGTCCTTCTAAAGGAATGGTGAAATGGAAAGATGCCTTGACAGGTGTTTGGCACAGACCCGATCCCGTGCTGACATGGGCACGAGGTTCTGTTTGTGTTTTCCCACAGGATCAGCAAGACCCCGTGTGGGTTCCTGAGTGCCTCGTGAGAAGAGTCCAGTGCCAGGAAGAACATGTCTGTGATGACAGTTCGCGCTAATGATGACTCAGCTGGGAATGATGTACCTAAGATGGGGGATACTGTCAGTGTTCCCGAGACCAATGCCAGTCCATCATGATGCAATATTATTCCCATGGCTATTCAGTAGTAATAAAAGTACGGATGTTCCATACCTCCCTATGGACCCAGAGGAAGCTCCTATAGGAGAAAATAGGTCTTTTGATTTAAATGGAATTCTTTGTTTCCTAATTGTCAGAAACAGATCAAATGTTTCCCCATGTGTCTTGATATATAACCAGATGGCTGGATGGTTTGATTTGCCTGGACCAGGCCCTTGTTTTTCAGCCAATGCCTCTTGGGTGTCTGGATGGTGGCCTGCTAAAGCGTTGGGAAATGATACACCTGGTCAACCAAAATGGGCCCCCTTTTGTTGGGGTCAAGATGGAGGGAACGCCTGGCCCTGGACAGGTTGTCAGTCTCGTATTGTGATCTGGGCCAATCAAGGGAAGAGTTTCACCTTTTCTCCTGGAATAAGCACAGACTTTAATCAGACTTTTGCAGGTAGTAATTATAGTGAGCAAAGTCCCTCTCAGTTGTATATTTCTAATCCTTTTGATAATTGGCTATTGTGTGGCATTAATGGAAGTTGCATGAATTTAGAGCCCCTAGTTATGATTGCTGGGGGAGTGCATGGGATTAGTCAGTTTTCATGGAGTAGCTCCAAGCCTTGGGGCTCCTGGGATTCTGTGCCTGGCCCGTTATCCACAGGCATCACTGCCAAAACTGATACAGGCTGTGTGTATGACCGAGTTGAGCCACTGGCTAATATTACTTATAATCCTACTCCAGTTTGTGTGTATCCTCCATTCTTGTTTATAGTGAGCAAAGAGAGGCCTGTATCTTGCCATAATAATACCTGTTTTTATACTCAATGCTGGAATGCTTCTAAATACGATTATGCCATAATTACCTGTATGCCTCGCTGGGTGCCTATGCCAGTTGATGCTCCGATTGCTATGACCCTATTTAGACAAAAAAGAGATTTTGGCATTACTGCCGCCATTGTTACAGCTATTTCCTTGGCGGCTGTTGGAGCCGCTACAGCCGCAATTGCCATGAGTCATACTGTACAGACGGCACAGACCTTGAATAATCTTTCTGCCAATGTGGCACATGTTCTGGATGTGCAAAAGGGCGTCAATGCTCAAATACGAGGAGGATTGATGGTGGTCAACCAGAGAATTGACCTGGTTCAAGTGCAAATTGATACCCTCTGGCAGATTGCCCAACTCGGCTGCCAATGGAAGTATGAAGGGTTATGTGTGACTAGTGTCCCATATAATAATTTTACCCATGCTGCAGATTTATCTAAAAGGTTGTAGAATTATCTTTTAGGCAATTGGACCAGAGAGTTTGATAACCTGATGGACCAGCTGAGGGTGGCTATTGTCACGGTGAATTCGACCCGAGTGTATACCCGAGTGGCGGAGGGTTTATCTTCCTGGATTGCTACAGCCATGGATCACATGAAGGAGTGGGCAGGAATAAGAGCCCTAGTAGGCTTACTGGTGCTCACCTCCCTAGTATGCTTGTGGTGCATTTGTCACATTAGGATCTCACAGCGTCGCCATGGGGCCATGATTATCCAAGCCTTTATGGCCATTGATGCAGGACAGTCCCCCCAAGCCTGGTTGGCTACTTTAAAAGACATTTAGGCACAGGATGTGAGGCCTGCACACTGCACTTGAGGTTATGATACGCTGACCTCAAGAAGAGCAAGTCTGATTGCATGTGGGTTGGTACCCTAACTCCCACCTCTGTGAAAAGGCTATCAGATGGGTCTAGTGTTCTCTGGGTGGATGACACCTGGACAAACATTAGTACATGTTCCATTTTAGCAGAGATCAGACCTCTACTCTTGGCTGTTGCTCTATAAAACAAAACGGGGGAACTGTAGAGAGCTGCATGTAGCCGCACCCTAAAGATGGTGTTGGCTTCCATCCTCTGCCTTCCCGATGGCAAGCACTCTTTGTGGTAAACAGCTCCTTGTTTGGCTATGGCTGGATTCGTGTGCCGCTGGCATATGCGTGGACCTGTGGATAGTGCCCACATGGCTGTCTGGGGTTGGTAGCCCAGACCTACTTAGGGGCTGGGAGAGGCTTGCCCCGGGGAGAGACATCGCTACTAACAAGGTCCTGAATAAACTGTTTAAAGAAGAGCCCCGTTGTTGCGTCATCCTTGCTGGTCGAGGCGGGCGCGACATTGTTTGTTTTATTTTATTTATTTATTGACAAAGAGTTCCTTTGTCAATAGTAAGTTTCAAAATTGTTTTATCATTTTTCCATTTTTATTCTCCTTTCATTTCTTTTCACTTTTTTTCTCAATGCTGTTGTCAAATTGTCTTTTTTGTTGTTGTTCTTTTACACTCCTTTTTCTCTTCTGTATTCTTTACTTCAAAAAGGAGAAAGTCCCAGACACATACATACACTCAAGTCTTCTCCAACAGATTCTGCTTTGCTTGCCTCTTCATTTTATTACTATTTTTTATTATCTTTGAATCAGAGTTTCAATGTGTTATCCAAGGAGCCTGAAACTTGCCACCACCACCCTGCATCAGAAAAGGGGGATTACAGGACCTTGTAACAGTTTACAGGTTCAGGGGCTGCTTCTAAGATGAAACTTACATAAATCCAAGTATTTAAGAATTCTTCAAAATCACAGTTATATTTAAAACTATTTATGGGTAATATGAAAGAACATTGTTTATTGAATTTATTTCTATCTTACCAAAGCTAACCATTTTATTGCCATTTTTTTAGTGCGCTGTCTTACTGCTTTCTAGACCTTCATATCCAATGTGGGAAAGAGCTGAAAGCTGAGTTATGTTACACAGTCTTCACATATACAGTCTATGTGAGGAGTACAGAAGTAGTCTTTGAGATGATGGTGAACTTTCTATCTCTGGAATCAGGACTTACATATTTTCCTTTGTCCCAGATAGCAGCACCCAACCTTGAAGCTCAAGAAACTGCTTCTCCAAGATTCTTTGACTGACTGACTTAAATACTGACATTGAACAGAGAATTAGCACATTTTCACACTAGAAAATCACATTTGTTCTGAGAACTCATAAATTTTGAAAATGATGCATTTATACTCCTGATAAATCAAGCTAACTCTATAATAATTATCTGTTTTGACTTTCCAAATTGACTGCATTATAAACACTCTCATTGAAAGGTGAATACAAGAGTACCCAGAGGCCTTTTCAATGGAGCTACAATTAGATGAGACTACATTATTCTTTACCATGCTGGGTTTCCTATTAGTTGGTGATCAAAAGAAAAATTCCAAAGAAGATCAGTAGGATGCAAGATTGATTACAGGCTGATTCAACAGTGTAATCACCAGCTCATGCAATCTCAGCATGAATGGAGTCCCCAGAGAGCAGGTTGCTATCTGATAGCACTTCGGAGGGAGAAATCAAATGGCTTCTAGGATGTAGATTGGTTCAGGTTGCATTAAACAGGAAAGGGTTATATCTCACACTGTCATCCATCCTGGCATCCGAGAAGAGTGCATCTAAAACATCTCATTTCCACAGAAGGTATACATCAACTTTGCTAGATAGCCTGATTCAGCAACTCCTGGGAAGAAAAGGAAATTGCATGAGGGCTGTGTGAAAATAGCTGCAATTAATTACGGCATGCTTTTGGTGCTTCATGCCAAGGACATAAGACTAATTTTTCACTATTATTTAATTTACATCCCTTAGGTTAGTCACTGTGCCTTAATATTATAAATCTAAAATATAGGGATTTCTGCCTATTACAATCCTTGCAATAACTGTTGAAGGACATTGCAATATTAGGATAAGTAATGGAAACAGATTAAGTTGTGAGGTAGAGGACTCTGCCTAAATCTGCTTGTGACTCAAGGTAAGTTATTCAACTTATTATTGAAAGTCACTTTATCTAAGAACAGAATATTCAAATTAGGAATTTCTGTGGTTTGCAAACTTTAAATTTTACATGAAATTTTTTTCAGTTCCTGAGATTCTGAAAGTGATTGTACACACTTAATTATTTTTTGGTAGGCAGACTTTTTTTTGACAGAGTGAAGAAAAGAGATATTGAATAATTCACACACACACACACACACACACACACTGTTACTTTTCTAGCAATTAAAAGGCATTATTTTGCTTTGTGTAAGGAACAAATGTTTTCAGAGAAAAGTCCTGTAGAAATCCTGTAGTGCAACATCAAATCCAGATCATACACAAGTAAGACTGAAGTAGAATACAGTTTATGTCTTTCTTCTGATATAGGTAAAATACTATCAATAGAGAAATCCCAGTCCCTCTGATTCTCCTGGGCATCTTTTCATTTTCATAATGGAATATCAAAAGTAGGGCTGGCAGTTGCACAATGATGGTGTTCTGTTTATATTTTATTGAACAAAAATACAAAAAAATCCATTCAGCAAATTTGGTGGCAGGAGAAATAGTTTCAACATGACTGAATAAATCCTTATACATAACTGTAAACTGTGTTTTAGTTATATTTCTATTGTTGTAACAAAAAACTATGATCAAGAAAACTTTTAAAACAAACAATTTAATTTGGAAATCATATTGGCAAAGGATCAGAGGCAATAGCTGTCATTATAGAATTCATGGCAGTAAGCAGATGGGCATGTCACTGGAATAGTAGCTGAGAGTTTGCTATTCTGTCCAGAAGAAGGAAGGAGGCAGAAGGAAAGGTAGAGATCAATATGTGTATGTGTGTCTGTGTGTGTGTGTGTGTGTGTGTGTGTGTGTGTGTGTGTGTTTGTGTGTGTGTGTGTGTGTGTGTGTGTGTGTGAGAGAGAGAGAGAGAGAGAGAGAGAGAGAGAGAAGCAAAGACGTGTTACATTTATGCTAAAGAATATTACTTTAAATATGTAAAGTTGTATTACTCTAACTACAAATGGGGTATCAAACCTTGAAAGCTGACCTTTGATTTGAATTTTCACTTTACTGGCATCAAAATTCACATGAAAATACAGAGATGAATGTAGCTGTAGGAAACTAGATAGGGAAGTCCTTACTAAAATATATAATTAGCTAGAAGTATTTTAAAGCATGTACATTTTGTGCTCTGATAACTGATAGTTACTGTTTTCCCTAGGTGTTAATTTTGTACACTTTAATCTCTTAGAAAATTAAAGTGCTATAACAAATTTGAATACCTGGATGTAACTAACAAGTCACAAAATTTAGATTTTAATCAACTTTGCTAGATCTGAGACTTTAGTTAAGAAGAAAAGTAACAAATTTAATCTTTTATAATAAGGAAAATTGAAGTGAAATAAAAACAAAGCTGAATTGTGCAAAGTCTCCATGTCTTTACTTGTAAGACTTCATGGAGCTCCACACACTTTTCCAAACCATCTGGATGTTAATTTTTCAGAAATATGGAGGCCTCTGATAGTGCTTCTGTAGAAAAACCTCCCAAAGCTAATATTAAATCTGTATCCATCAGGTTCCACCTGATGTTCAGCACAAAACTCTCTTCTAAAGTAGATTCCAATAAGCCAGAGTGATTTATTTAGCTAGGACAATGGAATTCTGACGCTTCTACCATCCTTCAAGACTATGCACAACTACACATTATTTCCCTCTGCCAGCCTTTCAATATAAGTTGTAAGATCCTGTATGTCAGCCCAAGGCAAGCATTGCTTCACTGGTCGAGCAACAAATAGTCTCCATTGGAAAATAAATGATGTTTGTCTTCCCTGATTTTTCTAGGCTTGACCTCTATATTGCATCTTGTTCTATGAAAGACTGAGACCTTGAAAAAGGTTTGACGCATACTTAGCAGCAGGAGACTATGCTCTTTTGCCTTTTGTTTTAAAATTATAATTTCAGAACAACATAATATTTTATTTCATGACTAAGCATGGGACACATCTTTTTGATGATTGAAATGTAACTTGCAAATATCAATTGTAATCATTTTGACATTTTCTGCTTTAGTAAGGTTAGTTTCCAGGCTCTTCTTGTCTTTATAGATATTTTATTCCAAACTAAAAGCTTCTTTGTTTAGTGAAATTTTTGCTCCACTCATGTTTAAAGATTTCCCCACAGAAGAGGAGATTTTAAATGTGTGATTTTATAACTAATCTTAAGTATCATTTTTACCTTTATTGACTGTGTTTTAACTGCTTTATTGCAGACAATTTTCTTTGAATATCTCCTTGGCATTTGAACATCCATAATGGTTTGGTAGAATGAGTGGAAACCTGGATCTCAGTAGACTAACTCACAGATGATTGTGTGCTAGTGTTGTTTATTATTTGAGATTTTAGGAAGTATAACTTGAGCTTTCAGTCTTAGAAATGGTTTCCAAAATATGAAGATCTCAATAATGCTTTTGTATATACCTATGTGCACTCTATTTAAATGTATATATATAATTTAATGTGGGTAAATTCTTCTTTATGCCAAAAGTCTCTCTAGTTATATAGAGTTTTTGTGCTCACAGCATTGTCTGATATGAATCTGAGATCATCCCATCCCAGCAAATACTACACTTTCTGTTTCTCATGAAAAAAAATCTAGAATCTAATGAACAAAATAAAATATGCTAAAATAAAATCAATTTAGAATGATATTTAAAAAACAAACATAAGGAAATGGTCCACAAACAGTATAAAATCACATACACATGCAGAGACACAGATCTTTGCACACAAAGGAACCCCTCAGACAGAAACCTAAAGGCATAATGTAAGTGCAATGAACTAAAAGTTTTAAAATGCCCCATTTCATTATTATGAGACAAGGAACCTCCTGAGACATCATTGATCATGTTTCGTATTCAATACCTACTGCTGAGAATGGGATTTTCCCTTAAGATTGGTTTGTATCACCAGGGAGACTCCATTGAAGAGAACAAACTTTTTCATTTGTGAACATAGTCAATTGGAGATGTCAATGGGGTATGGGTAGATGTTTGTGTCTACTATTCATCTCAGAGATATGACCCCATCTAGCACCGACCTATGCTGACTCTAAGCTTGATACCAGAAGAGACCTGTGTCCCATACTGGGCATAGCTTGAACATATAAGACATCAAATCCTGCCTCCAGAGTGACATACTTCCTCCATTAGTGCCATACTTATTCCAACAAGGCCACTACTCCTAATAGTGCTACACTCTATGAGCCAAACATTCAAACACATAAGTCTATGGGAGCATAACTATTCAAGCCACCTTACCATTTATGGTACAAGAAACTTTATTTGGTGATGAGATATGTCCAGTTGGGCCTGTGTCTCCTCTATTATTTGGTAATTTCATATGTATATATATTTCAGGAAGCTTCTACTACTATAATATTTTAATATGACCTCTAAGAGCTCTTTGGTTTTAGATGTCCCTACCCATATTCCTTCCTTCATCCAATTCTCCCTTCTACCTTCCTGTTTAATACACCCATTTCTGCACTCCCTTGTTCATCCACATTATCTATTCTACTTACCCTTTCTAGGTAGATCCATGTCCTCCATTACCTTACTCTCCCTGACCTATGTGGTTTTATACACAAATTGTAGCTTGCTTCTCAAACAATTTACATGTAAATTCACATATAATTAAATAAATACCATAATTGTCTTTCTGCTCTGGTCTCCTCACTTAGAATGATTTTTTTTTCCAGCTCCATGTTACTACCTGTAAATCTTATGGAATCATATTCAATGTGTAAATGTATCACATTTTCTTTATTCACTCATTTGTTGAAGAACAACTAGGCTGTTTCTAATTTTTGGCCATTATGACTAGAGCAGCAATGGACATGATAAAGCAAGAGTCTCTCTGGTAGGATGAAGCATTCCATGCATATGTATCTAGAGTGCTATATTTAGACTTAGAAGTAGGTTCCCACCTTCTTAAGGAAACTGCCACACTGATGTCCATAATGACTATACCACTTTTCACACCAGAATTGAGTGAGGATTCTCTGTAATCAACATCCTTTTCAGCATGAACTGCCATTTGTTTTATTTATCTTGACCACTGTTACTTGTGTAAGATAAAATTTCAAATAGATTTTTTTATTTATTTTTTTTTTTTAGACATGAGTCTTCTTGTCCATAGCTACTTGAAGGGGAAAAAGTGGGATGAGTTCATGGCTCCAATATCAGACTGGTCATACTTCACTGAGCTTATAGATGACTGGGAACTTGCCCTGGTAGTAACAGATCATCTCAGTTTGATTTCCACCTGAATGAAGGTCTTGCCATTGTACATGCCTACCATGCTACCTACCATCTCAGGAAGGATAACTATGTCCCTCAGGAGGATTGTCACCACCTCAGGTTTCTCCATGGGTGGCACCTCCTTCTTGGCCTTTCTCAGAAACTTGAAAAGTAAGTGCTGCTGCTGCCAAAGGCCACGGTTCAGGTGCCACCTCTCTCTATCATCATACAACTTCTTATAGCCGAAGGTGAATTTGTGGAAGGTCTTCTTCTTCACTTCTTCTTCTGCTCTACTTTTTGTTGTTGTTGTTTGAGACAGGGTTTCTCTGTGTAGCTTTGCACCTTTCCTGGATCTCACTCTGTAGACCTGGCTGGCCTCAAACTCACAGAGATCTGCCTGTCTCTGACTCCCAAGTGCTGGGATTAAAGGCATGTGCCACCATCACCCAGTCTGCTCTCCTTCTGTCATTATGGTGGCTCCTTGGAAAAGGAAGAGTTGGCAGTGTCTCTGACAATGCATTTCATTGATGACTAAGGATGATGACTATTTCTTTAAGTGCTTCTCACTCTTTTGTGTTCCTTTCTCTGATAATTCTGTTTAGATCTGTATCCCACTTTTTAATTGGGATTTTTGTTTTCTAAATGTCCAGTTTTAAATTTTTTAGTTTTTTTTTTCTATTCTTTAGATATAAGCCCTCAATCAAATGAAATAGTTGTTTAAAACATTCTTTTCCCTTTCTGTGTCTCACCACTTTGTTGAATGACTGTGTCCTTTGTCTTACAGAACATTTTTAGGATTATGAGGTTCCCTAAATAACTGTTCTCCTCCATGCTTATGCTGTAGGTCATCTGTTCAGAAGTATTTTCCTGTGCCAATGCTTTTAAGGGTAATCCCTACTTTCTCTTCAATCAGCTTCAGTGGATTTACCCATATTTGGGGTTCTTTGATCCATTGGTAATATATTTTTGTTCGGGGTGATAAGTGTGAATCTCTTTGCATTCTTTAACATGTAACCATCCAGTTTGACTAGAAACATTTGTTGAAAATGCTTTTTTAAAGGCTGTAATTCTTATTTCTTTATAAACAATCAGGTGTCCAAAGGTGTGTGTACTTATGTCTGGGTTTTTTTAGTCCATTGAATTTATGAACACACCACTTTTTGTGACAAGGCTACAGCATTTTTATAGTATTGCTGAGTAGTGCAATTTGTGATAGGAGATGCTAATGACTTCAGAAATTATTTTATTATTTATTTAATTTTTTTTTTAGCTAGGCTAGATTTTTATATTTCCATATAAAGCTGAAAACTGTCTCTTCAAGCTTGTGAAGAATTTTGTTGAAATTTTGATGGGGGTTACATTTAATCTATAGATTGATTTTGGTAGGAAGATCTTTTTTTACAATATTAATATTAATTCTACTTATCAATGAGAATAAAAATATTTTCTTCTATTTATATATTCTTCAATTTCTTTCTTCAATATCTTAAAGTTTTATCTTATATGTCTTTCACTTGCTTGACTAGACAACCCAAGGCAATGGTTTTTGAGACTATTGTGAAAGGTGTTGTTTCTCTGTTCTTTTTTTCTGTCCATTTATTTCTATATAGGATGGCTACTTTTTTGAAAATGTTTATCTGCTGCAGGTATTTCCCAGTGGAAATTTTAGGATCATTCATATGTACTATCACATTGCCTCTTACAAAGTTTATGCTGACTTTTTTCTTCCTATTTGGATTACTTTTACCTTCTTCAGTTGTCTTATTGCTCTAGCTAAGACTTCCATGACTATGTTAAAGATGTATGGAGAGATTGGACAATCTTGTCTTGCCCAATTTTAATGAAAACACTTAGATGCAAATATTTTCAATAAAATACTTGCAAGTATTTTATTGAAATGAAAATGTTTAATGAGAACACTTAGATACAAATAATTTTTCCAAACATTTTGGGCTGTCTGTAAAAAATCTTTATTATTTTGAGGCATTTTTTTTCTATGCTTAGTCTCATGAGGTGGTACTTGATTTTCTTAAAGGCAGTTTCTGCACTGAATTAGGTATAGGATTTTCGTTTAGTCCGTTTAAATGGTGGGTTCCATTTATCAATTTACAAATCTTGAACTATTCCTGCATCTCTCAGATGAAGCCTACTTGATCATGATGAATGATCTTTTACATATGTTCTTGGATTTAGTTTGCAAGTATTTTATTGAAAATATTTGCATCTATGACCAAAATTGGTCTAATTCTTTTTATATGTTGTTTCTTTATGTGATTCAGATATCAGTGTAAGTGAGACTCATAACAGTTGGGCAGTGTAGTATCTTTATTTTGGCAAAAATCGTGAGGAGTATAGCGACAATTCTTTGAAAGTGTGACACAACTCAGCTCTAAAACTATCTGTCCCTGTGTTGTTTTTCTTTATGAGTCTTTTAACTACTGCTTCTATTTCAGTGGGGATTATAGGTCTTTTAATTGCTCATCTGCTTTTGATTTAACTTTGGTATGTAGTATATATTAAGAAAGTTATAGGTTTCCTTTAGTTTTTCCAGTTTAGTAGAATATAGAACTTTAAAATATGTTCTTATGATTCTCTGAATTTCCTCAGGATCTGTTGTTGTGTCTCTCTTTTCATCCCTAATTCTATGGATTTGGATCTACTTTCTCTACTTATCTGTGTAAAGTTTTTTCAATTCTAATGATTTTCACAAAGATCCAATACATTGTTTCCCTGATTAATTTTTGTATTTTGTTTTTTTCTTTGATTTTATATTATTTGTTTTAAACCAGGGTTTAATTATTTCTTGGGTTTTTTTTTTGTTTGCTTGTTTTTTGTTGTTGTTGTTGTTTTTCAGGACAGGGTTTCTCTGTGTAGTTTTGGTGCCTTTCCTGGAACTCACTTGGGAGCCCAGGCTGGCCTTGAACTCACAGAGATCTGCCTGCCTCTGCCTCCTGAGTGCTGGGATTAAAGGAATGCACCATAACCACCCAGCTAGCTGTTATTTATTTCTTTTGGATGTCATTTCTGCTGGCCCTTTCATGTGTACCATTACATTTCTAACATGAGATCTCCCCATTTTTTTATTTTTTTTTATTTTTTTTATTTTATTTTATTTTATTTTTACTATTTGATGGTAGTTAGAGCTATGAACTTGCTTCTTAGAATTGCCTTGTGTCCTCTAAGTTTGGATATATTGTGTGTTCATTTTTATCCAGTTCTAAAAAGATTTTAATTTCTCTTGTAATTTCTGTCTTGGCTCATTTTTCATTCAGTAGTAATTTATTCGGTGTCTATGAATCTGTAAGGTTTTTGTTGTTCCGTTGTTGATGCCCAGCTTTCATGGTGGTAAAATAAAATGCAGAATACTACTTCACATTTCTTTTATCTGTTGAAATTTGTTTTATGTCTAAGTATGTGGTCACTTTTATAGAAAATTCCATGAGCTACAAAAAAGAGCATATTCTCTTGTGTATTTGAGCTAAATGTTTTATACATTTATGTTATTATTTTTTGGTTCAGCTTCAGCATTTTTCTGTTTAGTTGTTGTCTGAATGACCTCTGGATTGGCCATTGTATGATCTTACTCACTATCATTTTGCAAGGTTCAATATGTGTTTTAAGCTGTAGTAGTGCTTCTTTTATCAACATGGGTGCCCTTTTATTTGGTTTATTGATATTAAGAATTTCAATGTCCTCCTTGAGGATTTTTCTTTTGATTGAGTGTGTAGTGTTCTTCCCTCATCTGATTGGTTGATTTAATGTCTATTTTGACAGACATTAAAATAGTTGCTCCAGCTAGCTTCTTATATCTATTTGCTTAGAAATTCAGAAATTTGCAAAAATCTCATTATTCTTGTTCTTACATGATTTAAAGATTAGTATATTTTTATTAATTTGGGTGGATTTCTTAATAAAATAGTAAGATTCTCATAGTTCTGGAGGTAAGGAGTTTAAGATCAAAGAGTCCTCAGACTTGGTTTCTTATAAGTCATATGTTAGGCTTGCAGATAGATGAACATCTTCATTTGGTGTCCTTATAAGGTCTTCTATGGGTGTTTCCTCTGTGTCCAAATATCTTTTTTTTTATTAAGACACCTTGCAAAATAGAATGATCATATGTTTCTAAAGTGATCATGAATTGAAATAATCAATGATTATATAGTAAACTTTAAACAACAAAGAATCATCAGCTATTTTTATTGATAACCTCAATTTAGCCTACATTCTATTCTGTCAACTTTTAAGAAAAAAATGTATTTGGTTTAGGAAAAATAAAGTCTAATACTTGCAAATTGGTTCAGTGTGTGTGTGTGTGTGTGTGTGTGTGTGTGTGTGTGTGTGTATAGATGTTAAACATGTTCAGATTTTAATTTATTTGGATGGTTTATGTATATTCTGATTGTATTTGTCAGTAATCTTTTAGAAAGTCAAAATTCTCAAGTGACTGCTTAGACAAAAATCATGGAATCATGAACTTTTATTTCCAAAATATGTTTCTTTTGATTTTGATATAGGGGTTTGATCCAGTTTTTTCTTATTTCTGCTTATTTTATGCTATTAAATACCTCAACTATTAAAAGATAGATATTTTATAATTTCCAAGAAAAATCTCACTTGGAGCATTTGCTTTCTTGCATTTTTCTTCATTTCTGAGGACTGAATCCAAGGTCTTGCACGTACTAGGCAAGCACCCTACCACTGAGCTAAATCCCTAACTTAGAATATCATTAGACATATTGAAGTTCATGGTCATGGTTAAATGTTTTTAAAGCATATTTGTTTTTGTATTATGCTCCTTATGCTTATAATAATATAAATATTGCTTAATAAAATATTGCAATTATAAAGGACACTATGTGATAAATACATTAAATTTTCTCTGTCATTAGGAAGGAATATGTATCAAACAAATAACCCAGAGTGCACATCAGCAGAGTTATTATTTAGTGAATATTTAATATGAATAAACATTTTTCTAAATGATTTACAAATATTGTATATATAAAACCCCAGCAATAACATTAAAGTTATGGAAATCATTTACTATTTACACTAGTTTTAAAAGAGAAAATGAGACCTGGGTGGTGGTGGCACACAACTTTAATCCCAGCACTAGGGAGTCAGAGGCTGGCGGATCTTTGTGAGTTCGAGGCCAGCCTAGGCTACCAAGTGAGTTCAGGAAAGGCACAAAGCTACACAGAGAAACCCTGTCTTGAAAACAAAACAAAACAAAACAAAACAAAACAACAAAAATCCCACAAAAGAGAGAGAGAGAAAATGAGGTCTCAATGGGTTAACAGTTTTGCCTAATATTAAATAGTAGTCTTGAAAACCTGTAGCTAGTTCTGTATTTTACTAATTTCTAAGTACTCTATTGACACAAGAAGACATGTGTTCTCATCATGATCTGTTGCCTGCTTCAGAGACAAGACTATGGTAAATCAATGAACCACACTGGCTTGTGCAAAGCATTTTCATGTTATTTTAAACACACTGCAACTTGAACTAAAGAGGCTTACTATCCATACCAATATTTGCAAGCACAATCTCTTTTGTCAGTTACTTTTTAAAGTTTCTGTGATAAAATATTATGACAAAGGGTTGGGGATTTAGCTCAGTGGTAGAGTGCTTGCCCAGAAAGTACAAGGCCCTGGGTTCAGTCCTCAGCTCCAAAAAATAAAATATGACAAAATATAACATACATGGAAGTTTATGTGGACTTGCAGTTCCAGAGGATTGAGTCTATCATGGTGGGGTGGCTTAGCAGTAAGGGCAGGCAAGATGGCAAGAAGAGGCTGTTGGGGATTCTCAAGCACAATTGCAAATCTGAAGTAGAATAAGTAACTGAAAAGGGCACAAACCTTAAAAACTTGCAAAGACACCCTCCAAAAACCATCTTCTTATCACAATGAATACATCATAAACCTTGCTAAGTAATCCAACCCACTAGAGATCAAGTGATTAAATGCCCAAGATTATGGAACATGAATTCCTCATTCAAGCAACTCAAATAAGTGTATGCATTATAAACCAGAGTCCAGGTCAGAATTCATAGCAATGTAGTACATACAGTTCTTGAGTAGTTTTCCTATCTAGCTTATTCTCTACTTGGAAATACTAAGGAATCTTATTTCTGGCCCATATAATAAAACGTTTTGTGTCCTGACCTTACAAGTTCTTCCCTTTCTCTTGGCTTCAAGGTCTAAGTTATTGGAGGAAAGGAACAGTGTGTGTGACAATAAATGTAGTGTTTCTCTGGATCCGCCCTCTTTGGCTAATGTGTTATTTCCATGCCTTTGTCTTTCAAGATTTTCTCTAAAATTGTTCCTGGGAATCCTCAGAATAAGTGTATATACAGTATTAATTAATCTGGAGAAAATACACTTTAAAGATATCTGCAACAATAAAGTGACAATTCTTTTTTTTTTTCTCTTTCATTGGTTATTTATCCAGTTTCCTACATCATTGTCTCCTTCTAAGTGACTGTCCACAGAGCTCTGCAGACATATATTTCCCGCAGCTGCTTGTTGCCATTCCCACCGGTCTAGTCTGATCATCAGATTTGGTGTCATTGCTGTTGTTCAAGCTAAAATTATGTTCTGCAGAAACTGCTCCCTCTGGGTTGGTAATATCCAGTGATTCAGTCTTTTAGACATCACTCCAAATAATGTTGCACGCCTGATGTATCATAGGGATAATTTTGACTCCAGAATTTACTTCTTGCCAACATGTATTTGGTTCTTATGAAGATATACAAATAGGTGGTGTCTCAGTTGCAGCTTAAAAACATGCAAATTTATTTCTCCTTCTTCACCAAATCAGAGAAATTATATAAAAATCATACCTTTCATGGAATCAATTCCTTTTTACAGAATTTAAGCACCTCATTCAATACACATCCTTAAAGATACCTGCTGCCTTTTCTGTAGACGTAGTTGGAGGTGCGCTCACTCTAAAACAGCTTAGAATAAAACTTGAAAAACTTCATTATTAAACTTCCAGACGCTGGGATAATGCATATGTTCAATTTAAGCATACTTAATAAGTGTATTTAATATTAAACTTGTTTCTTTTCATAATTACTTTAATAAGGTCATAAATTATTTCATGCTTCTTCACCAACCATTCTCTTCACTCAAATTTCAGATTATTTTTATATTTAAAGATATACTTAATGTTTAGTTTTTGGCTCTTCACACATTATCTATTGTATTACACTAGATCCACTCTTCACTATTCTATCCTGCCCCATCCCTCATGAACCAGTCTTACAATATGTCTCCATTCTATATTCATAGCTTTTTGGTAATAATTAGATTTTTGATAGTTCTGTATCACATGTTTTGAACACATTCATCCTCCCTTCTCCAACTTTTTAAAATTACTTCTCTTCATGCCTAACTTTATGTCTTTTGTCTTTTTTCTATCAAGACCAATTTATAGTGATCAAATATCCTTGGTTGTATGGCCGTCCACTGCAACATAGCCAATCTATCAGGGGATATACTCTTGACGAACACTGAAAGACCAGCTACAAATGGCCAATAGCCTCCCAACTAGGGGTGGAACTTCACACCTCTCTCTCCTCTTCACGCTGGATTTGCTCAAGTTTGATCTTTTGTATAATGTCAAAACCACTATGTGTTTCCATATACATCTTCTATGCTCTGGACTGAAGACATTGTTTCCTGAATTCTTTGCTTTTCCAACTCCTATGTTTTTTCTCCTCCTTATTCCACAGTAAATCTTGGGCCTCTGGAAAATGAGTATGGAATAAATGTCCAGTGCACATTTAAGTTTTTGCAACTACAGTTGTACAAAATTACACACTATGAAACTATGGATCATTTTGTTTCCTGTAGCATCCATCATTATAGAAATTACACAAAAGATAATTATATGAATGCTTGTCTACATAATAAAATTCCAGAAAACTCATAACTTGTTTATCAATCATTCATATTCTTATAAATGATCACAGAATATGGTAAAAAATATTATTTACACAAGAAATAAAGGTAACATTGATGAGGATGTTTTATATCCTACTTCATATTTTACTAAAAATATCAGGAACATTACTTTATAAAAATTGAAACTTTGAATAAGAGCAAGAAAATGGTGTAAACAGAAGTTCCTCCCAGGCTTGTGAGATTGTTAAGTAGATAGTGATTTATATTTAAACTATGAATCAAACAAATTTAGTGTGACATTCCATAAAACCTCTTGAAATTAAAATAGTATACTTTTACCTCCCAGTGTAAACTGGCTGTTGTTTGGGGGAAAGGCTTTAAATCTGTCCCTTTCCATCCGTCCTCTCCTAATTCACATCTCCCTTCCTTCTTGCTGGCTCTGCTGTCATTTATCACAGACACCGCTGCTATCACAGCAGCCCTATCCTTCACACTTAAATCACTGGCTGTCTCTGCTCCTGTCAGGGCCAGTGTTGGAATCAGCAAACGAAAGCTGAGAACAAGAGTTGCCGTAGCACAAGCACCACAAATGTTCCCCAGGATTCCCATCACATAATCCATTTGTGCCAAGTCTAGGTACAGATCTCCTCACACTACTAAACAACAAAGAATACAGAAACTGTAATTTTGGAGTAAATGACAGTCACCCAGCACATGATACAATTCAAAAGGGAGATGTAAATAAGTTCATAAAAGCCCTTTTGAAATAGAATATCCAAATGAGATTAATTTAGCAACATTGTTTAGGAGCATGATTTAATTATGTTAAGTTCAAGGGTTTGAGTATGACATATGACAATTTTTTTCACCAAGAAACGTGTCTTTTTCCTTGTCATGTGTCATGTGTCACTTGTCATGTGTCACTGGTATGTGGAAGAATTAAACAAAGAAAGATAAATAAAGACACTTAGTAGCTCATTATTAATCTAAGAATTTATTTGTCCAGCATTTCTTCTGTTTATTTATAAAATACTGACTATATGAAAGCCATCAATGAGAAAGTATTTAATACACATTTGAACAATGAATGAAAAAAGTTACATATATACAAATGTAAAATTTAAAAAGTCATAATTGTTTCTGTTATTTATTATTTGTGAAAGAACCTAGGCTCTCATTCATGGTCGCTAATGGTACTACTACTGATCAAGCACCAGAAAATTTTTTTTCCTACACCCTCTAGATTCCTAAATTATACTTAGGGAAATAAATGATATTCATAATTTATTCCTTAACTGCTTTAGTACAAGATAGAAGGTTACAAAATTTAAAGTACTTGAAAATATGAAAGTAATGTTTTCAATTGCTGCAAATATCAGACTAAAATAAATGGCCAAATCAGTAGAATGCATATTCATGAATTAATAAATTATAAATAGTGAAATTGTCACTGCCTTCCTCTGAATCATGGCTGAATTAATGTGCATTGTTTTGTTTTTGGTATACTTGTTGCAATAAAGGATAAAGTGCACAGGGATAAGATGGGGAGGTAGGAATTGCTGTCACTGGAAAGGTAATTTATGAAAATATTAAGTCTTTGAAGCCTTTGCATGAATGTAAGTGTGGTCAGAATATGAAAATAATTCTATGAGTGGGTATCTTATCTAGAGGACAGGGAGACAAAGCAAATATAAGCCTAGCACTGGTTACCAGATACTATGGGATGCCATTCTGTATGCTGTGAATACATGTTGCTCTGATTTGGTTGATAAAGTGCTGAATGGCCAGTAGCCAGGTAGGAAGTATAGGCAGGACAAGCAGATGAGGAGAATTCTGGGAAGAGGAAGGCTGATTCAGGAGTCACCTGCCAGACACAGAGGAAGCAAGATGAAAAGGCAGAACTGAGAAAAGGTACCAAGCCACAAGGCTAAACATAGATAAGATTTATGGGTTAATCTTAGTGTAAGAGCTAGTCATAATAAGCCTGAGCTAAGGCTGAACAGCTATAAATAATACTAAGCCTCTTTGTGGTTATTTTATAAAGGCTGTAGAACTGTGGGTATGAGATCTGTCCTGACAATGGGCCAGACAGGACACAGAAAAACTTCCCTCTACAGTCAGAAATCATTTGTATCAGCCAGAATAAGACAGGGAATGCTTATTTTTATGCATTTTCATGGTTCTTTTGGATTACTTTACAAATTAATGAATATGTATGTTTCCATCATATTGCTTATTTCATGGGAATGGTTCTAAGTTCAAGGAGCAAGAACCTAATTGAGCCATGAATGACTAGCCAGCTCCATGCAATATCTACTTGCCAACAATAAGTAAGTTTATTCTTTGGGCCCACAAAATTAATCTTTACCTTCTACACAATGTTTCATTATTTAGGCAAATACAGATACATTCTCAAAAGTAAAAAATCTAAGCAAAAACAGAGCATTGTGAATTAGAAAGTCAGAAAAGAACTATATTACTACAGCACCCATCTGAAAAACAGAAAAATAACTTAGTATACACTTTTAAGTTAGGATAGTTATTATGCACTTGTAGGAAATGCCATAATGATTTCTAGGGAATTTGGTGAATATATCTAGATGTAGCAACTAGATAAACAGTTATATTTACTCTAGGGAAATTCTTTTAATTATTCTGTTATTATTAGTTTGATTTTAGTACATGTTGTTCCTTGAGACACTTCATATATTAGGGGGAAAATTAGAAAAGATAATCTCAAGTGAATGCTATGATTCGTATTGGAAGGATTAAATAAAATTTGCTAGATAACTCATTTCAGTATCTGCATTCTGACGAGACAGGGTAAAGTGAGAGATATGGAGGGGACCCTAGTATAGAGGGCAGGTGCTAGTTCTTATTGATCTCCTTGAACACTTATGCAAGCATCCAATAGATATCGACCTGTTTAGTCCTGCAGCCATCCATCTGTCACAGGTGACTACCCTGCACTTGAAATGTGGCAAATGAAATTGAAATGTGCTATGCATTTACAACACTGGGTTGAAACAACATAATTAGATAAATGTAAAATTTATTAACAATTTTACATTAATAGTGCATTAAATGTTGACATGTAAAGAGTAGGTAAAATAGAATAGATTATTAAAATCTTCATCTCTTTCTTATTCATGTAGATCATTCTAAAATTTTATCTGTTGCCTACTTAAAATTGTATCTGTCGTTCATGTTGTCTTACATTTGGTAACACCCAATATAAGGAATCCCTAGAAACTGAATTATATACTTATTTCCAACTTAGCACCAAGAAAAGATGATGCCTTTAAAATAACTAAGGTACACAATATGATGCTCCTGTATGTGCTTGATTTTTGGTTTTAGCAATTGCTATCGATTAATGATTTTTGAACTTCATAATGCTACAACACTTTATTATAGTTGCTCATGTTGTGGTGACTTCCACCCGCAGAATTATTTTTATTGCTACTTCATAACTGTAATTTTGTTACTGTTATGAATTATAATAAAGATATCTGTATTTTTTGATGGTCTGAGGGGACCTCTGTGAAAGGATCAATTGACCCTTAAATGCATCAAGACCCACAGGTTGAGAACCACAGTTGTAGATGAAGAAGATATTGTCAGGGACAATGATAATGTAGTATTGTGTGAGAAGATCTGATTTTTATCTACACATCCAACAAAGGCAGCACTTGCTCAAATACTGTATTCAGGCTCAAGCATTGTTCCAAGAAAAAATATGTGATTTCTAAAACTGCATATCAAAGAATGAATCATTTAGCACTTCTTACCTAGTGGCTTCTGTTATCATTTCTCAGATTTCTCCTGAAGTGGACTGTGGCTCAGAGGTCTCCAGATAAAGCAAAATATTGAATGAGTATGTATTGTGTTATAATGATAATTGTCATTTACTCTGAAAATTATATTATCCTAAATTTCTTTTGAATCACCAACAGTCAAAGATAGAATCTTTGTAGATTTTAATGTTGTGGTATTTGAACATGTCTTACAATAAGTGACCATCCCTATTTTATTATGTAAATATATTCACACACACACACACACACACACACACACACACACACACACACACACACACACACACACACACACATGAACAACCTGGACAGTGGAAGTAATGAAGGGCAAGATTTGAGGGAAAGAGAGCATAGGGAAGCAGGAGATCCCAGCTGGATCAAGAACAGAAAGGGAGAACAAGGAATAACAGACCATAATAAATGAAGACCACATGAGAACAGGAATAGGCAGAGTGCTCGAGAGGTCCCCAGAAATCCACAATGATATTACCTTCTGTAGACTGCTGGCAATGGTCGAGAGAAAGCCTGATCTGACCTAGTCTGGTGATCAGATGACTAAACACCCTAACAGTCGTCTTGGAACTCTCATCCAATAACTGATGGAAGTGGATGCAGAGATCCTCAGCCAGGCCCCAGGTGTATCTCCAGGTGTCAAACTATCAAGAAAGAGGAGGGTTTGCAAGAGCATGAATTGTTGAATCCAAGATTGCAAAAAGGAGAGGGACAAATAGCCAATTGAAAGAAAGCACATGAATTATGAACCAAAGTCTGTGGAGCCCCCATGTAGATCAGGCCCTCTGGATAAATGAGACAATTGAATAGCTTGACCTGTTTGGGAGGCACCCAGGCTGTGGGACCAGGACCTGTCCTTAGTGTATGAGCTGGCTGTTTGGAACCTTGGGCTTACACAGGGACACATGCTCAGCCTGGAAGGAGGTGACAGGACCTGCCTGTACTGAATCTACCAGGTTTAAATGAATCCCCAGGAGAATCTTGGTCCTGGAGGACATGGGAATCGAGGGGAGGGGCTGGGGGGAAGGTGGGGGTGGGAGCGTGAGAGGGGGAGGATGGGGAACTGATGTATAAAATTAAAACACATAATAAAAAAAGAATATTTTTGATATAAAAAAATCTCAAAATGCACACCTGTATCTGTCCACAAACACACATATGTATACATACATCCACATACATGTGACCACGCAGCACCACGCACACATTATCTGCACCTGCACACACATGCAAAAATGTGTTCTTTTCATTATACTTTAATTATAACATTTAAACATGCATGGGGATATGTTAAATGTTTCCTATTGATAATATTTCTATGTTATAACATCAACAAGTTTTGCCATTTCTGTGTACCTGTAAGACTACCGAGTTTCTATTTCATAGAAGAGAATGTAAATGCAATATATTTATAGACATTACTGTTCCATATGGAAGGACTCCCCAATGTCCTAGGCGATATCTGACAGCTCAGTTGTAACAATCACATATATTTCCTTCCTAGTATATCTGTTCTTCCACTTGTATTTAAGTCAACCTGCCATTCACCTTCTGAGGTTCTGGTGTATGGGATTTCAGACTATAAAAAAAACCCAAACAGCTGTCAGATGGACCACAAATGAGATAATAAACATCAGTAATGTTGGATGAGTCAACTGGGGAAATCGCTTTCTTCCTCCACTCATTTCTATCACTTGAAAGCCTTTTAATGTTCTGTTTCCCTTCCTTTAAAACTTAGTAAATCAAAGCTTTTTAAATATGCAATGAAAGAGAATTCTCTCTTGTATTCATTATGTCATGGGAATAAGTTATATATAAGATTAAATTATACGTATTTACGTTAAAGATTCATCTGTACCATGAAGCATCTGGGACACAGAACAGAAATACATTTCTCCTTTTTTAAAATGTCAATGCATGAATCAGGCCTTCCTCACTTTAATTAATTGGTGTGTGTGTGTGTGTGTGTGTGTGTGTGTGTGTGTGTGTGTGTGTGTGTATGCACATGTATTTGAGTTTTACCTATGTGTGTATGAGTTCAGGTCTATGTGTTTTACTGTGCACATATGAAGGTAAGAGGACAATGCTTTCTCCCCTTTCATCTCATGAGATCTTGGAATCAAGCTTGTGACATTGATCCTGAATGCAAATGCTTCTTCAACAATTGGTGTGATAATTGGAGCACTTGCTCTTGTGACACATGCTAATTTAGCTCTGATTAACAAACTAGGAATATGTGTCATAAAGGAAGAATTACAGTAAGGTCTAGTTGTGGATCAAGTTCAAAGGTTCAAACACAGAACTTCCATAATAATACATTCCAAAGTCATTGTGATCATTGTACCTCAATTCAAATATATGGCTAAGCAAAGTACTTTGAAAGTCAAAGGCTGACTTTTAGTTTAACTAATATTGTTTTCAGAGGTGGTCCTGAAATACAGTAACAAAGACATATGCTATAAATCACTGAGAAAAATAGAAGACAATCCAAACGTAAAGCCATTTATCTTTTAATTGAAGAGAGACACTTAGGTAACTGTATATGCAGACTCAGGCACTGGTAAATAGTTTGGTTGGTTAGGGACTACAATGAAAAAGACTGGGTTAAAAATTTAAAGTGTGTGTGTGGGTGGGTGGTGGTAAATACCTTTAATCCCAATACTTGGGAGCCTGAGGCAGACAGATTTCTGAGTTCAAAGCAAGTCTAGTCTGCAGTGCTAGTCCCAGGACAGCCAGGGCTTTATACACACGCACACACACACATACACAACCTGGCTCAAACAAAACAAAACAAAACAAAAAACAAAACAACAGCACAAAAACAAGTAAGTTAAGCAACAATAGGTGAAGATGAGAAGCACACCAGAATAAAGTGTACAAGAGGACATAGAGTGGGAGATTGTTTTCATGCTCATTAACGTCAGACCCGAGGCTACAGAGAGGAGATAATATATAAGTCAGAAAGTTGGAATTTTTAAGTTTTTCACTGATTGTCCAGTGTTGGCCCAATTAAGTGTAAAGAGAAGGGCTCTGGTATAAGAGATGGAGGCTCAGGACCCTGACAGCTTTTTTTAATCGGCAAACATTGGCTTAGAACTTCCCACTTATGTCTAAACTGGATGCCTTATAAAACTATACCAGGATCTGAAAGAAATTCAGGTGGCTACCTCTTGAATATTGATTGTCCCCAGCCATCTTGCATCCTGTATGAGAAAATAATTTGTTATACTGGAATGCTTGGATTTTCTTTCCCTAGATATGTGATGTAAGTGATTGATTTTCTAAGAACTTCCAGAATATCTAAACTGTGGATATAAGTCACAATATGATCATATACTTTGAAGATTTAAAAAGAAAACTCAAGAGACATAGCATGAGATCTAGCATACACATTATTTACAACACTACTCTCAGTGTCATTTTGAGAGAATAAATGGTTTGACATTTAATCATGCTTTCCAAGTCAGGTAAAAGAAATAGTCCATCTGGTTTGAGATGGAAGAGGCATCTAAGAAAGCTAATTGAAGATCCAAATGAAGCTGAATTATGTTGTGCATATCCTTTACAGCAAAACACACCTTCACCTACCCAATGGGAAGCTGTGTGCTCACTGGCTAGTGAATTCTTTCTAAGGGATGTTCATAAGTCAAAGGTAGATTTTGGTCCATACAAACAATCTTAATATCAGGAGTAATCATTGCTTGCTACCTTGTCATTCACACTGCAATATTTTGCCTCATGTCTCCATCTGGACTTTTGTGAAAGAGCATTCTACCATCAAAGCTTTTCTTTCAGATGAGAGAGGAACGTGGTTATAAACTCTATTTAACATTACCTCCTGTACTTCACCACGTCACTCTATTAAATGCCAGTCTACCATTGAGAGGTGTGAGCTTAGTTACTCTTCAGTAATAACTGTTTCACCTGCTGTTCCACTGCACATCAGAAGCCATTGGCCCACTGCCTGTTCAGTTGCCTTCAATGAAAAGGGCACTGTACCTTTTCTGGATTGCAAAGGCCACTTCAGGAATCTTGCCATATTCTCCTGGACTCAGAAGATACCTTTTGTTAAAGCCACAACCACACTTGTTTTGGCAAGAATCAAAATTCTTTTGTTTTATGTCCTGTCTGTACATTTTGCCCTATTTGTCAGCAGTTGATTTGAGGATACTTTGTTGTCCAGTGGCTAACTTTTGCCACAATGGATATTAACTCCATATGCAGTTTCCTCAATGCCCATATTTTCTCTGAAGTAGATTGGTACTGCCAAGAGCTGACATATCTCATAGTCATAACAAAAGAGAAAAATTTTCTAAGTTATTAAAACGTTTTAAATGCCATTTTCTGTAGATCTCTGAAGGGTTTGAAGATGACCTGTCTATCTAAAATATATCTGCTTGATATTGAAAACATACCTAATATTACTACAAGTTTGATTGTAATGTCTAACTACTAACTTTATTTCTTTATATCCTAATAGATGGTAATAATAACATTCAAGGCTCAGCAAATTGCATTACATTGTTAAATGAATGGTATAAGTACAATATCTTGAACAGGATTAGAAATATATGTAATGCATTTTCTAACAATATCCAATCCAATGTAAAGTATTGGATGCTGAGATGAAGCCACACGCATACACAGCCAAGAAAAATGGACAGCTAAATTCAAAAAACATCAACCATTTCCAGAATTTAAAATCCTGAATCAAGACATAGCACTGCTGTGGATATCGCTCTGTGTAAATAAAGTTCTGATTGGGCAGTGGCCAGGCAGGAAGTATAGGCGGGACAAGAAAGAAGAGAATTCTGGGAAGTAGAAGGCTGGAGGAGATACCGCCAGCCGCCATGAGAAACAACATATAAAGACACTGGTAAGCCATAAGCCACGTGGCAAAGTATAGACTAACAGAAATGGGTTAATTTAAGAGTAAAAGCTAGATAATGGTAGGCCTGACCTAATGGCCAAACAGTTTAAATAATATAAGTGTCTGCATGATTATTTTATATGTGAGTTGTGGGACCACGGGAGCTTGGTGGAACCTGGAGAGAAGCTCTCCAACTACAAATGGCGTCCAACGTGTTGGTAAGAATTTCCACCTAAAACCTGAGAAAAAAGATTCTAAAACGGAGCTAAAAACAGCTTCCTAGTTGTCTTTCTCAAGGTAGAGGCAGCCTGCCGGTTTGAGCTACTGTGGCAGGTGCCTGGCGTGTGCATCTGACCTGCAGTGTGACGGGAATGAGGAGTCTACAAGCGGCACTTTACTCTGCTGCATGGTGGATTTAGCCTTTGCTAGTTAAAAAAAAAAAAAAAAAAAAAAGGTTTCTGGGCTATTCGCTGCTTTAATAGAACTGCTTCTGATAGTTGATGGTACACATGGCTCCAGACACAGAGCTGGTGGTAAACTGAACCACTGCCATGTTGGGAAACTGAGGTGGGTGGAGCCAGCAGCCACAGTGGCATTTCAGTCTTATAAAGATGAATATTACACAGAGAATCTGGTTTGTCTTGTCTTTGGGACTTTTAACTGCAGAAAAAGATTTGTTCATAAAGGCTGTTGAGTTAAATAAATATGTAAATTTTAAAGGTACCTTGACTTCAAAATTTGGATATAAGGATATGTTGCTTTGGAAAAGAGTCTCTACTTTTGTTTCCACAGAAAGCCAGAGGCTGTGGATTTGTTCCATATTAAGATACATCAGGTTTGATCAGCCAAGACCACCTGAAAGGTCTCTGATGACACCATGGCCCAGATGATCCAACATCCAGAATGGTTTCAAGGCAACTGGCTCAGAGGTTTACCCTGATGGACTACTCCATAATCCTAAAATTTTCTTTGTATCCCCATAAGATACAGCGCCCCCTTCCAGCAGGAAGTAGTAAGAGAAACTACGCCCACATTCCCAAAATTATCAAGCTGGCTTTGGAGATGGAATTGGCTCACTCCTTCTCTAAACCCAGACATATTGCTAAAAGAAAAGGTTAAGAGATTCTTGTGTCCCAAATCAGAAGAGCCCTCTGGTGTGGGACAGAGAAAAACAATATTTTTCTTTAAAGAAGGTTGATTATAAATGCGATCTCTTTCTAAAGAAGAAAAAGGGGATATCATACAGATATAATAGGATGAAAGGGTAGATTAAGGAACTTACTTCTAAAGAGCAACAACTTGTTTAAAATGTTTTACATTGGTATAGATTTTAGTCTATTGATACAAACTTAAAGTTAATTTTGTTATACTGTTTGTATATTTCTAATCGTGTTTAAGGTATTATGTTTGTATAGCTCATTTTAAATTAAAATGGATAATTAAAAATAGATTAATAATTAGTCATCTATGATAATCATACTTGTAGCCATGTTAGTTAAGTCTTCTAGATATACATAGACATATTTCAGATAGATAGGTAATCTTCAAATACATCAAAGACCTACAGAGTATGGCATTTAAAATACTTTTAAATTTTAGATTTTCTAGACAGTGAGACATGTCTGCTCCTGGCAGCACCTATTTACTTCAGAGAGGAGGATGGGCATTGAAGACACTTCATATGGAGTTTATCTTCACCTTACAAAAATAGCCATTTGGGCAAGAAACTGTTCTTGCCTGGACTGCTCGATCAACTGGACATGCAGGACCCATAAAAAGGTGACCACTGAACTTTGCTTGACAAAATGGTCCTTCAGGTTCCTGCTTCACAGAGGAAACTGCCAGACATTCTATAGGACACTGAGAGAAGTGACCGAGAGACTGTAGCCCTGTGGGCTGAAGACAAATGCCCCAACTTTACAAAGGAACATTAGGTGACTGTCCAGGCTGCCAGCTGTCTCTGTCTACCCTGCAAGACTCCCAAAAGTTGCTTGCATCCTTCTCCCGTTTCTCAGGTAATATTATTTCCTTCTGAGGTCTTTGATGTGGTTGAAGACTAGATAGTTATAATTATCTCAGTTATGATAAAAGATAAGTTAGATATAAAACCTTAGACTCACAAATATAAGATAGGATATCTTCTTTAATATTGTAACTGTAATTCTTGCTTGATAATTGTTTTGTTATATGTAATTGTACTATGTAAAAGTTAAAACCTTCCTTAAAAAAAAAAGAAAAGGGGAAGTGCTGTGGATATCGCTCTGTGTAAATAAAGTTCTGATTGGGCAGTGGCCAGGCAGGAAGTATAGGCGGGACAAGAGAGAAGAGAATTCTGGGAAGTAGAAGGCTGGAGGAGATACCGCCAGCTGCCATGAGAAACAACATGTAAAGACACTGGTAAGCCATAAGCCACGTGGCAAAGTATAGACTAACAGAAATGGGTTAATTTAAGAGTAAGAGCTAGATAATGGTAGGCCTGAGCTAATGGCCAAACAGTTTAAATAATATAAGTGTCTGCATGATTATTTTATATGTGGGTTGTGGGACCACGGGAGCTTGGTGGAACCTGGAGAGAAGCTCTCCAACTACTAGTGGAATTCAGGTGTTTCTTGTACATGGACTGTTCTCACCCAATGTGAAATCGAATTGTTGACCTTGTGTACATACTAGTTCACAAATGAGTCTGTCAGATATGCTAAGCCTTTAGGCTGAAGATGATGCCCTAATGCTGTGGAGAAACCTCAGGTGACTTTCCAGGCAGCTGGCTGTTTCTGTCAATTCACATTTCTTTTCTTTTCTTTTCTTTTTCTTGGAAGCTGCTTGTGTGCACTTCCTGTTTTTATTTTTGTTAGGTAATATTTCCTTCTTGATTCTCTGAGGGAGTTGAAGACCAGATAGTAACAGTTAAATTTTAGATAGTTAGAGTTTTCCTTGTTATGATTTTTAGAAAAGAAACACACTAAAGAGTAAGTGTATAAATTTGAAAGATGTTATAAGATGGTATTGTTAGTAATATAAATTAAGGTAGAAAGTGAATCAGGTATGTTTTGGACTTACCAAAATAGGATAGATAATGGAATTATTTTCTCTGTATTTGTCAAATGCAAATGGACTAGTTTTGTTTAGGTATTTATTACATGAATATATGATATGTAATTATTGAAAAAACAGCAAAAAACATTACCTTCTGTACAATTCTATTTTCTTACTACCATGGGCTTCACTGTTTGTTTGGGTATATTTGTTTTCAGGGTAAACACACCCTACTGAATATTTTTGTGGATAAAACTCTGTCTTCATGTCTCCTCCATGTTGAATACAACCTATTATTAAAAGGAATTAACGTAAGTAGGAACACTAGATGAGGGATAACATTATCAGAATACATTATAGAAGCCTGCAAAAGGAAAATCATGAGATAATCTGTGTACAGAGAAGTTAGAAAAATATATCCACTTTACAGTTGGAAACCTTAGATATTAAACACTGTTGTGGTGTTATTGACTGTGTTACAAAATCACAAATGGAGACCTCAGTATTTAGAAGTCCAAAAAACATACCTCTGTACTGAGATTGTACAGAGACAGGAAAAAATATACTATTTAGTTACTTAATATATTAGAAAATACGTTTGATTTGAATTTAATTTAAGAGCTTTATTGAAACCATGTGTCTCTGGTTCATATAGCATCATAAATTTTGAATATCAAGTCCTTTTGGCTATCACAGTTTGGACCATTGAAAATACTGACAGAGTTAGATTTCTGGATGTTATTGGAAACAAAATGGGAATTTTAATAGCATGTGTCTTTGGGTTTTGAAATAGAAAGTCATTTTAATCAATTGGATTAAAAATTAATCTACAAATAGAATACAGAATATATACCTATGTCATCCTAAAATTAGGAAATTATTAAGTTAAAAATAAACAGAAAATCCACTTTGCCTTACTCCTAATACTTTATTGTTCCATTGAATTACTTTTCCTCACTCTCTTCAGCATTTAACTGTGTCAGTTGTATCTGATAAGTCAAGCTATGCATTTTATCAAACTAATTGTATTTACATTTCTATGATTAAACTTTTTGTAGCAGTATTTCCGGGCAACTAAATAGAATATACAATAAAAGAGCAAGTTATCACTATGGGCAGAAGAATCATGTTTACCTTTATGACATTTCAAACATTTTTTTATACTTCTGAGAACTGCAAATGATATTTTGGAGGTCCTTTAATTTCAATATCATGAAATCAGAAGTTTTGTCAGAATCAAGTTTAAAAAAAGGAAGTATGTCAACTTTATTGAAAAATATCTTTGACATTGATATGAGATAAAATTAAAGTCCTGGAAACAGGAATTATATTTTGGTGTTGGATAAAAATAACACTTAAGGAAAGGACACTGGTTGAATTTAACATTTAAGATTCCAGCATCTTTAGGTTTCAAATGCTTTGTGATGAGATTAAAAGAATCAGAATTCTAAGAACTGAAATTGTTTCAAGGTGTAGAGACAAATTGGCGACCAAATAGGGTGAGGAAATAGAAAGAAACTATATGACTAATTATACCAGAATTACATTTTCAGCACACAATTTGATGTTCCTTAAAATAGTAGGCAGACATCTGATTGAGAGGGGCAAAAATTAGCCTTGTAAACTTCAGCATTTGATGTCCAGCAAAAGGGAAAAGTAGATTAACAGCTCAGATTATGTGCAATGACTAATGACAATGTCAGATCTATTTTAGAAGAAGATATCACTGTTGCTAAAGTATTGGAGATTTACGAGCCCTTTATTGAAAAGACATCAAGAAAGACAGTGATCAAGGTCAACACTCATTGTAAACTCCAAACAGTATAATGACATGGTCAATTGCATACTTCAAATATTTTATCAAGCAGGAAAACCGAATTACTGAGGACAAGAATGCTGTGAAGCATCAAAACCTGCAAGCACATTATGAATAACCATTCCCCAGCCTTTCCCCCAATAAGACATGTGAAAACAGTCATCTGACCACAAACACTCTGCCCATTGATGATGTTTAAATCTGGCTAGTGATATTTTGGTAAGCAAGAATGATTTTATTCAGTTGTACTTCTCAAAAGTGAGGGACACAGCAGATGGTTATCCAATACCAAATAGTTATCCCTGAATACAAATATAAAAACAACCTTATACAGCCTGAGCAGGACATATTTAGGGGTATATGTGTATATACAAATATGCATATAACAACAATCAATTAAAAAGAATCCACATGAATTTTCAAAGAGTGCAAGTAGTTGTGTATGGGAGGGTTTGGAGGCAGGAAACCAAAGGGAGACACTATGTAGTCATATAATAATATCAACAATAAATGAAAAAGATAAATAAAACTTATACCTATGTTTCACAGACTCCTCAACTTACAGTCATACCTTATCATAATAAAATTACTATAACACAAAAAACATAGGTGTCAACTATGAATTTAACTCAGAAAACTATTAAAAATTATAGCTTATTCTAACATTCATTGAATATGCTACAGCACTTACATTAACCTACAATTGTGTAAAATCAACCCACACGAAGACTATTTTGTAGTAAATTGTTGAAGACCTCATATAATTGATTGAACATATGTATGACAAAAGTGCTGACAACAGAGTAAAGGTAGAGTATTGATTCCTGTGTCTTGTGCTTGCAAGGCCCACTGGGACTCTGGCTTACTAATGCTGTCCATATTTCTGAGCATCATTACTGCATGTAGCTAACCTGGAAAGAGGTCATACTTCAAATCTGAAGTATGACTTCTACTTACACATCTAAAATTCAGTTGAGAGGTCAAAAATTGTACAATTAACAATTGTAAATTGTGGGCCTTATGGATTCATTAGGTAGTAAAATATCAAGGATAATGATGATGATCTGATGTCTTGAAGAAGGATTTGAATAAAAATTTGAGGATATTGCTCCAAGTTATAATGAAGAAATAAAATCAAGTATGATGCATAGCTTTCAAAATCTTTCAAACTTCTTTTAGTTCCCTTGAATTAAAGAACATTCAGAATAAATAAATTAATGTATTTACAGTCTAGTTATATTAAACATTTCTATCAAAAATCAACAGCGATGTTTAGCTTTTATTATTCATCATTCTTGCTATAGTGAGTTAATACATTTTCATCTCAGTTTCATAATTACAGTTTTAGAAAGTTTAATATGAATTTTCTGTCATGCTTCATGCTATACCTAAACTTTCATTTATTTCAGTAGTAGTAATAATGGCTTTGTAATCCATCATTCTGAATAAAATATTCCAAGAAAAGTGTCCTATTACAAAACTATAGACCTTAGAATATAACAATATGTTTGTGACTGAGTACTGTCTTCTGGTACTGATGCTTTTGTGTTAATTCTTCAAACCTGCAAACTAAGGAGTTAAATATTGTTAGATGTATATGTAATAGCCATAACCACTATACATATCTATAACTTGATCATTTTCATATAATTAATTTCTCATTTGTTTACTAACCTCATAAATATGCACTGTATTTACATAATTTCCCCTCCCCCATCTCCAACTGTTTCATTGCCCCCCCCCCCCGATCCATTCCATGTGGCTTTGATGATAGTTGTATTGGGACAGAGTCACTTCTCTTTAGGGATATGACTATTGATAGGCTAATCATGTCCCAGAGGATGCTCCCATACCCATGTGCAAATGGGAACCATTCAATGGCTTATACAAGTACAATAATACAAATAATGTTGGAAAGGTTATGTACAGATGCAGATTAAGGGGAGTAGAATGGAGACATGGGGCAATATTTGAAGAAGTTGTATTGCTATATGTAAGAAATTTTCAAAGAACAAAACATTATGACTTGAAATTTGTTTCTTTTAGTACTTCAAAAATATTTTCTGTTTTCTGGACTGTATTTTTAAAATTGAAGAATTGGCATTCGTGAGAACTGTGCTTACTATATATAATGTCATTTCACTCTGAAATAGCTTTTTATCTACTTTATATGAATTTTATTGAACTATTATCTTTGCTATTTACTTTCCTATTTCTATTCTGTAAATATTTAACACTACTGAAATTTATATTTAAAATTTATAATTTTTAGACATGAAATTCCTGTCTACATTTTGATATCCCATATATTTGCAAATGTCTTCTACATTAGAAGCCCATTCTTTCGCTATCTCACTTGGCAGTTATGAAAGCTTTATTTTTTTTACATTTTATTTTTGATATTTTCAAAATATGAGAACTGATTTCCATTGACATTTAAAAAATGTATTCTTCTTTCATACAATACATTATGACTGCACTTCCTCCTCCCTCCACTTCTTCATGTTCCACCCCCATACATCCCATATCCTCCAGATACACTTCTCCATTTTCCTTCAGAAACGAACACCGCCTCCTACCCAGGCATATCACCTGAACACAGCATAACAAGATACAATGACAGTAGGCACAGATCCTCATATCAAGGATGGGTAAGGCAACCCACTAGGGGAAAAAAGGTCCCAAGAGCAGCAAAAACATCAGAGGTACCCCGACTCCCACTGTTAGGAATTACACAAGAAGGCTAAACTACCAGCTTTAACATATGTGAAAACCCAGACCCAGAAGGGTTGAGGAGATCAGGAGAATCAACTGAGTAGAACTCAGTAGCTCAGAGAGACTGAAACAGCAATCAGGACATTTGAATGAATCTGTTGACTTTTTTATTTATCATTTTATGCTATATATTTCTGACTATTCATGACCCAAGTAATATTTTATTTTGTTGTGAATGCTATATTGTTGAGAATTTATTAGAGTATTCCCTGTTTTATCTAATGTGATATATTTTTTCTTTTTTAATTACTTTTTTAAAAATTTTACATGCCATCCACAGTTCACCCTTCCTCCCCCTCCAATCCTCTCCCATAAGCCTCATAAGTGTCACCCACATTTAGAGGGCCTAGTTCAAGACCCATGCAGGTCCCCCAGCTGTCGGTCCAGAGTACATGAGCTACCCCTAGCTGAGGTCAGCTCTCTTTCTGGTTTTCCCTATCATGAACCTGAGCCTCATTGCTCAAATGATCCCTCCTTCCTCTCTTTAACTCCTATCCAGGAGTTCACCCCAGTGCTTGGCTATGGATCAATGCATCTGCTTCTATCAGTCACTGGATGTAGGTTCTATGATGACAGTTAGGGTAGTCACTAATCTGATATAGGGGAAGGCCAGTTCAGGCACCCTCTCTGCTGTTGCTAGGCGTCTTAGCTGGGACCATCCTTGTGGAATCCTAGGAAATTCCCTAGCACCAGGCTTCTTCCTTTCCATAATGGCTCCCTCTATTATGATATCTCTTTCATTGCTCTCCCTCTCGGTCCCTCCCCCAACTCAGCCATCTTGATCCCTAAAGTCCTCCTTTTGCATATTTTAACAATTGGTTAAAAACTTGGGTATCCACTATCTGAAAAGTCTAGGTCTCCTCTTGAATTCAGATCTCAGTCACTTTCAGTTTTTTCAGCTGCACAGAAAGAGACAGCATTGCTTCTGGACATATATTTGTAAGATTTATGCAGAGAGGTTTTGAGCCTCTCTCTGACACTTCCTTAGAATTGTTTTTGCATTGCTTTAATTTGTATTTTCTTGCCTTTTGTATCAAAATGACTATGAATCTTAGCAGGTATGATCAAGCAACAAGAGATGATTACAGCCTGCCCAGAGGCGTGACAACAAAAAAATAAATACAAAAGAAATCATACCAATTGCTGGTTTCTCAGACAAGCACTGATTTATCTGGGATATTCTTCTTTTTGTTCACTTTCCAAAAGTTTTATGTAATTTGTTATGTTTTGTCCAGAACCTCCAATTGTTTTCTTTCAAACTTCTATGTTAGTCCTTACGCACATTGAAAACCAATACAGTGGATGTTAGTGATCTCATCTTCCAAAATCCACTTCTCTTTTGCCGAGATGCTCTACTAGAGAACTGGTGTCATTTTTATTTGTAACAATATTTAATGAAATGATTTCCCCTTTAACTAGCACTTGGTAAAGTGACGCCACATTGACCTCAAACAAAGTTGTTGTATTAGTATGTTGGTAAATTGAATCATTAACACTTGTAAACACAGATATTTGTTGAACTTGATAACTGACTTGATGATATATAAGTTTCTAACATGCTAGATCAACACCACATGCAAGCAATATAATGTGGGACATGTTTTAATACAACATGTCTTAAGAACTCACTTTAACCTTTTAACAGAGTTGGATCTAAGAACAATCCTTCTTCTAGTAAGGCAGAATTCACAGCAAGCATTCTTCTTGGGGTAATTTACTAAAATAATTTCCTTTTTTGATGACATGGATTGCCAAAATTCTCATTCTTTTTGTTTGCTTCTCTTCTAGTCATGGGATTATGTAAGCAAAATTAAGTCTGCTTTATTTTATCCTAAACCACATATTTGGATTAATTACCTTGAAATATAATTTTCTTGGAGTTTCCATTGATCTGCTTTCAAAGGAAGTTTTAGAGTAAATAGTCATGTACTCAACTAATAACTGTTTTTATAACAAGATATTTTTGCATTTTGGAAGTTCTCCTCCACCAGTTTTATTACTGCATATGGCTGAATCAAACTCATAGGTCTGTATACTACTTTCTTTAAGTTTACATCTTTCAGTTTCAGGATATAAAATAAATGAGTAGTACCTTAAAAAACTGGGGGGACCCATGCATCAGAGACAATAAGGAAACCACAGGGTTAATATACACAAAACACATACACCCACATACATATAACACACAGAGTGGCAGTAATATCCTAAGGTGAACCTCAAGGACTCCCACTTCCTAAAATTCTGGAAGAAAAAGAATTAACCAAGGAACTATAGGTGAATACTCATAATGTCTATATGCAAAGGCCTTCAAACTCAATGAGTCCTAAAATCTAGACTTCCTATCCCTTTTTGTCATTTTCAGCTGACAGAACAAGATATAATTTTTAAAGTCTGGAACTTTGGATATCTTTTTTGGTAAAAAAGATTTTGTAGGTATGATTAATGGTGCCATCGTGGAAGTAAACTATTTAAAATTTTAGGAGTCTTCCTAGCTATATCACTTGGGTCTCAGAAGAGAGAGGCAACATTTCAGAGTTAGTAACAAAGACATGTTAATGGATGGGCTACGTTGTTGGAGTGACAGAAAGAAGAGGCTATGAGTCTAACAATGCACACACCCTGTCAAAGTTGAAGAATATGAATAAGCAATTATTTTCTGAAAGCCTGTAGAAGATGTAGGGTCGCCATATTGACTTAAATCTCCCAGTCTACAGAATTATAAAGTGGCAATTTAGTGTTATCTTGTGGCAGTTTTTTACAGGAAGAAAGGAAATTAATAAAAAGTGACAACTCTCATAGAATAGAAGCATATACAATCTAGGATCCTGACATTCTGTTATATTACTATTGTATACATAATAAGTGATTTAGAAAAATTAGAATGTTAGCAAGGGTATATGTATATATATATATTACATCAAGCAATCATAAATTAATTCTGACATCCATAAAACAGAGTACTGAATTCCAAAGGGTAAAACTAAGTCATTAGTTAATCAACTGAAGAAATGTATCTATCTTCAATTACATTAACATAATGAGCCAAATCAGGCTAAGATGTGTAAAATTAATTTTCATTCTTTAAAATGATTCATAAACAGAGAAATAGCTTACATTCACTTACAGTATTATCTTAGAGAGATCTTATTGAACAAAAAGACAAAATGAAATAGAAATGATCTTGCATATTGAAACTAATGCATTTCAGAATTCTGATGATAGATTATTTAAATGCTTTATTGTTTTATATGTGTGATTCATATATTTCTGAGTATAATATATTTCTGTAAATAATTAATATTGAAAATTAAAAATTTTACATACAAGAACCCTCTAATCCTCAAATGGATAATTTAACAGAGAATATTTTTAAGCTGGTTTGTCTACAAAGAATACAAAATGTAGCATATTGTGCTATGCACACAAATTGAACTTTGGGTTTTACTCATTAGGATTTGGAAAGTTGGGGGCATGATGTGTGTCTGGCAGGCAGTGGTAGGAAAACTCACCTTATCAAGGAGCTGCAGGATGACTGATTGAAAATGTAATTATGATGTTTCACTACAAGAACCTCATTAGGCAATCACAGTATATGAGGGCAATATAATTTGATGATACCAGCTTCAGAAAGGAAACTTTTAAATGTTTTTGAACCTTAATTAAGGGAATTTGGAAGCAATAACTTTAATGTTGATGATTCATCATTATACTAGATAGTAAACAAGAGAAGTCAAAAAGCTCAGATACCACTGCTGTTATTCCCCAAAATGTGTACTTGAAATTAAGCCTTTGTATGGAGGTTCTGAGAAGGGTAAGGTGATATGGAAATAGGCAACATTGTTTGTGAAAGAAATTGTTATTTTTCTCTGTGTACTTTGTTTATTAATTTTCATATTTAATATACTTTCTGCACTTTCCAAGTTAGCGTTAAATATATAGCTATGTAGTATAGAATTTCCTGGCAAATTAGCAAAATATTTTATTTGACCAAAAAATGAAATTGAAATGCTTTATTAAAAAAATGTTCAATTATAGTTAAGATGTGGAACTCATGCTTATTGTTTAAAGTAATGGTTTATTGTTGTACTTACTTAAAAAGAAACTTGTCCCTAGGACTGAGGATTTTGTTAAGTGTATATAGTTCTATTGAGAAGCACTGTCAAAAACAGTACTTCCTCATATATATATATATATATTATATATATATATATATATATATATATAAAATGATTCCTTAAGAGTTTATCAAATAATTATTCCCTCCTTCTTCTGTATTGGCCTCCTTTCTTCTTCCCTACTAGGAGCCTCTTCCCCTGTTCTCTCCTTTTAGAAGCCTCATCTCTTCCAATTCACATCTGTACTGTTCTACCCCCTCTCAGTAATCTCCCTAAACCATGCATTTTTCTGTTATAATTTCTGTGGTTATGCCTGTTGAATACTCACATCTACAGTGTGATTTGCAGCTATGAACCACAGATGAGAAGGAACTCATTCAATATTATCTTTTCTAGTTCTATCCAATTACTATGGTTTTAGGAAGTAAAGGAATAACAAAATTATGGAATTCTATATTAATTAAAATATATTAAGAAAAGGAAAACTCATGCAACAACTTTGTTTTATTTACTTGTAATTCTAGAAGTTGAAAACAGCTCATAACACAAAACAGGACAAGTGTTCAATTAGGTGAACATGTTGTTTTTATGTACATAGAAGGAATGAAGAGAAGAAAACCTAGAACAATTTACATATGTCATTTATAAGTTACTTTCCTTGTTGGGATGAAAGTACAGAAAGAACAATAGAAAAATAAGATGTGCTGAGGTTCAATGTATATGCTTTTAATTTCAGGAGCATTGGAAGACAAAGACAGGGGTTCTCTGAGTTTGAGATCAACCTGGTATACATAGGACACTCCAGGATAGATAGAGTACATAGAGAGACCCTGTGTCAAAACAAACAAGAAAGAAAGGAAGGAAGTAAGAAAAAAAGGAAGTAAGAAAGAAAGAAAGAAAGACAGACAGACAGACAGAAAGAAAGAAAGAAAGAAAGAAAGAAAGAAAGAAAGAAAGAAAGGAGGGAGGGAGGGAGGAAGGAAGGGGGGAAAGAAGGAAGGAAGGAAGGAAGGAAAAAAGGAAGGAGGGAAGGACAAACAAACAAACAAAGAGAGAATTTAATCTGTGTTACCAGTAGGACTTGGCAATCCAGATAGTAAGTAGCTTCTGTGACTGGATTTGGAGCAATGTAAATTACAACTTTCAAGATCATTCCTCCATATCTCCCCCTTATCATTTTATTGTATATATATATTTTATTTTGAAATTGTTTTGTTTTTCATTTTACATATCAAACCCAGATCCACCTCTCTTCCTTCCTTCCACCCCTGCCACATCCCCGCCTCAGTCCACCCCACATTCCTTCCTCCAACAAGGTATGGCTTCCCATGGGGAGTCAGCAGAGCATGGTACATTCAGTTGAGGCAGGTTCAAGCCCTTCCTCCTGCATCAAGGCTGGCAAGGTGTCCCACCATAGGTAATGGGCTCCCAAAAGCCAAATCATGTGCCAGGGATGAATCTTGATCCTACTGCAAGTGGGACCTTAAGCAGCTCAAGCTACACAACTGTTTTGCTTATACAGAGGCCAGTCTCATGGAGGCTCCACAGCTGTTGGTTTAGTTCATGAGTTCCCACTAATTTGGTTCAGTTGTCTCTGTAGTTTTCCCTATTATGATCTTGATGCAATTGCTCATAGAATCCCTTTTTTCTCTCTTTGACTGGACTCCTGGAGTTCTGCCTGGTGCTTGGCAGTGGATCTCTGCATCTGCTTTCATCAGTTACTGGATGAAGGTTCCATGATGACAGGGTATTCAGTGACCTGATTACTGGGGTAAGCCTGTTCATGCACCCTCTCCACTATTGCTAGTAGTCTAAGCTGGAGTCATCCTTGTGGATTCCTGGGCACTTCCTAAGCATCTGATTTATCCCTATACCCATGATGTCTCCCTCTATCATGGTTATCTCTTTCATTGTTCCCCCACTCCCTGCCTGTTCCAGCTAGATCATTTTGTTCCCTTGTGTTCTCACCACATCCCCTACCCTTTATTGTCCTCACCCAACCCCAGTTTACTCATGAAGATCTCATCTATTTCTCCTTCCCAGGACAATCCATGTGTCCCTCTTAGGGTTCTCCTTGTTAGCTAGCTTCTCTGGAGCTATGAGTTGTAGTCTGATTATCCTATGCTTTACATCTAATATCCACTTATGATGGAGTACATACCATGTTTGTCCTTCTGAGCCTGGATTACCTCACTCAAGATGATAATTTCTAGTTCCATCCATTTGCCTGCAAACCTCATGATGTCATTGTTTTGTACTGCTGACTAGTACTCCATTGTGTATATGTACCATATTCTTTATCCATTCTTTGATTGAGCTCCCCCACATCTATTATCCTCTTCCTCATGGATCAGAAAAATAATCAGGTCTTAAGAACAGCTAGATGGACTTTAGAAAGATCCAGACAGAAAGAGAGGCAAGGAGAGCCAAGAGAAACTGAATATGGTTAAATGTGTTCTGAATGAGCCATGAAATGAGTATTGCTTAGTAACATAGCTCACTGTATCATGAAAATCCTAAATCAGTGCCACACTGATTTTAGAAACCTGATCCTTCTGTATTATGAGAACCTTCTATATGTAGCATGTACACAAATAGACACGCATATATATATACAAATTAAAATTTTTCAAATATGATATAAGGATATCACTAAAGATATTGTGTCATAGATAATCTATTAGAATCAGCAATATGTAAAGGTTCATAATATTTCAAATTATTCTATAGTTTAAAATAATTAAGAAGACACAATAACAATTGTTGAATAATTAAATGCTTTCAATAACCATGATTGATCAATGTTCTGTTGAAGAAACAGATTTTACTTAAAAATCAAGGAAATCATTATACATTTTATTGGTATTTTTGTGTCACCAAAATATAAAGAACATGTTCTGCTCAGCTAAGAAAATTTCTACTTCCACGGGACAAATTAATTGTAATAATTACGACAATGATAAAATATGCATGTCTCATCTCACCAGAATATCAAGCTAGGAGAAAATGATTCATTTTGGCAGCAACAATAGAACCAATTTGAGTGCTGGTACAGTACAGAGAAATTAATAAACTTATGCTTCAGGAGGGAGGATGATAGTGTTTAAATTATGGGTCATATTTTGGACTTTATAAAAAATAATTTCTCAATATGATGGTTTATTTGAAAATTAAAAATATGAATACTTATTTCAATACAACATGTACATGCACAATAGTTTTATCTTCTTACAAGAATGACTTCTCATTTATTTACATCTGTGGATTTGCATTTGCTCCATGTGACACAGACATTTGATTCATGAAAATAACTTTCCAAACTTTGAGCATTATGTTCATTTCTAGTGCCTTGACAGTCGTAGCACAATATTTATCAGACTGGCATGCAAAATCTTCAATGAAAAAAAATTTGTTGTGGCTGCTGTTCCTTTAAAAAATAAAAATTAAATTCTCACTATGTAACAATGGCTTGCTTGGTAAAGAAGATACAGACTAGGCTAGCCTCAAACTAAAACTCACAAATATCCTGAGTGTTGGCAATAAACTTCTACCAATCATGCCGAACCCTCAAGAGAATTGTGAGCACATACCTTGATATTTCTGTTTGGTAGATCACCCCACGTAACCTCTCTTTGAATCAAATTAATAGTCTCTTAAAATTATATCAAACAAAAACTTTAGACAATGAATAGTTTATTCAGTTTTATACTTTGACTCCTATCCACAATTACCAATTTCATTTGACAATATGAATACCTTTTTCACATAATTATGCAATATTCCTTAATAACTTTCAGTATATAAGGAGTTAAATATTTGTGATTAGGATTATAATTTAATCTTTGACCTTCCTCAGTAACTCACAGCATGATCAAATACAGTGCACAGTAATCACTTACTACTATATGTCAAAAGAATATTATAGTTGTTTTTATAGCATTTGTTCAATATTTTATTCATGTAGATTAGGATTATTTTAATTTGATGCTTATTAGCTTATGTTGAAATAATAAATATTCGTGTGCCTTAAGTTTTTGAGACATAAATTTGTGAAGTGTCAATATTAAAGCTGAGGAATATAAACAAAATATCTGTAATTACCTTTAATTAGCTATCAAAGACCCATCAGTTCAAAAGCTCTTATCCAGTGTTTTAAGTTATTACACTGCCATTAAATCTTGGAGATAATTTGCTGCATATTTTCTTCCTACTAAAACAGAATCAAGAATATCATTCTTTATCAGAAGTGATATGGGAGAACATTAAATGCCACGAGAGGCACAGGGGAATTATGAAGTATGTACTTTAAAATGACTTTCTCTGGTTCTTCAGTAAATGTCACATCTAAGAAAACTAGTTCCTCAGTTGCCTAGTCTCTATTCTAGTTGTCTAGACATAAAATAGTGGTCGTTTTGGGTTAAGCAAATGTTTGCTAACCTGTTTTATAGGGAATTTGGGAGTAAGTTAGATGGAAGAGGTCCATGGACTAGATCAGTTTTTCAAAATAGTACTTCCACTATAAGATTTACTTACTTCAATGTCACTCTTCATAACCATGCCGTGATTGTTGCCAGAGGCAACATAATCTATGAAGTTTAAAGAATTAACTGTGGCCAGATATGAAAATACAACTCTCTTATTTAAATCAGGTGAAAATTTTGAAAATCATCTTAAATAAATGCCACTGTTTCACTTGGATTAAAAAATTTCTTTATAAAATTGTAGTGTGTGTGTGTGTGTGTGTGTGTGTGTGTGTGTGTGTGTGTGTGTAAGGGTGGAGGTCAGAAGACAATATTCTTGAGTTGCTCATCTTTCCACATGCTGGGAAATAGTAATCAAATTTAGCTTAGTCATCAAGTGGTTTTAAAAGCTGAAACTATTATAGGCCTCACATCTTGCTAGTCTCTCTTGGACAAGAATACACAGTAAATATTATTTCATATATATGTTTTGCAGTAAAATGAAATGTATAGTGTACAGTAACAAATATATAGTTTTGATTTTCAGTTTTATATTAAAATGAAGCAAATGTGAACACATACCACAACATAAGTAAAATCTACAAAAGGAATCCATTGAAATTTGAAAACAGTGAATTGCCTCGCCATAAGAATGATTGAGAACCATTGAGGAGTCAGAAGTGATAGCTGTCAGTCATAAGCTTGCAATGATTCTGAAGCTACTCCTATGCTGCTATGTTAAGGTTGCATGTGTGTGCCTCTGTGCTCAACTACTTTACGAACAGAATTGACTGCCATGTTATTCTATGAGTTATTCATATTTGATTTAGTATTTTTTTTCTGCAAAGAAAGAGCTTCCATTTCTACTTCTAATTAATTAGTTTATGATATATTAAGCTGTTACTTTTATGGAAGAGTTCTATCACTCACCCAGTGGATGCATAACATCCTAACATCAGCAAGTATTTTTAGAGTACAAAGAAAGAACATAAATTTAATGGCCGTATAATTTGGCAAATAGTTAAGTAAGAGAGAAATTAGTTCGTATGCATTTTATTCAAGGAATGGATGCCAAGAAACCTATGAATAAAATATGTTATCCATTATTTGTAAAAGTATATATATATATATATATATATATATATATATATATATATATATTCTTTTTTATTATTATATTTGTGTTTTAATTTTACACATCAGCCATGGATTCTCCTGTCCTCCCCCCTCCCGACCCCAACCCCAACTTCCTCCCAGCCCCTCCCCTCCGTTCCCATCTCCTCCAGGCCCAAGAATCCCCTGGGGATTTATTTAAACCTGGTGGATTCAGTACAGGCAGGTCCAGTCCCCTCCTTCCAGGCTGAGCAAAGTGTCCTTGTTTAAGCCTAAGGTTCCAAACAGCCAGCTCATGCACTAAGAACAGGTCCAGGTCCCACAGCCTGGGTGCCTCCCAAACAGATCAAGCTATTCAATTGTCTCACTTATCCAGAGGGCCTGATCCAGCTGGGGGCTCTACAACCTTTGATTCATAATTCATGTGTTTCCATTCATTTGGCTATTTGTCCCTGTGCTTTTTCCAATATTGGTCTCAACAATTCACGCTCTTACAGTACCTCCTCTTTCTCAACAATTGGGCACCTGGAGCTCCACCTGGGTCCTGGCTGAGGATCTCTGCATCCACTTCCATCAGTTGTTGGATGAGAGTTCCAGCACGAATGTTAGGGTGTTTGGCCATCTAATCACCAGACTAGGTCAGATCAGGCTTTCTCTCGACCATTGCCAGCAGTCTACAGAGGATGTATCATTGTGGACTTCTGGGGACCTCTCCAGCACTCTGCCTATTCCTGTTTTCATGTGGTCTTCATTTATCATGGTCTGTTATGCCTTGTTCTCCCTTTCTGTTCTTGATCCAGCTGGGATCTCCTGCTCCCCTAAGCTTTCTTTCCCTCAAACCTTGCCCTTCATTACTCCCACTGTCATCCAGATTGTTCATGTAGATCTCATCCATTTCTCTGTCATTGGGTGATCCTTGGGCTGGAGAGATGGCTCAGCCATTAAAGGCTAGACTCACAACCAAAATAAAAGTATATATTTATTACAACATGTATATATATACATATTTTGTACATTTTATTTGAAGAATAAAAATCACAGCAAAAGAGTATAGAGCAATGAACATTTTTAAGTAGCATTGAAATATATGGAAATAGAAACTGGGGAGGGTGACTCACTTAGTAAAGTCCTTATCTCTCAATAGGGAAGTCTGGAGTTCAGACTGTGGTACTTACCTAATAATCTGGATGTCGAGGTATACACATATTTTCTGTGTGGGGGATTCAGAGTAAGGAGGATCCCAGGGACTTGCTGGTCAGCCAGCTTGGTGAGACTGGTAAGCTTCAGTCTCAAAAAACTAAGTGAGGAATCTTGGAGGCTATGTGAATTCAGGCATTCTTCTACAATTTCTAGAGACCAGAGCTCAACTCAGTGTTTGCCTCAGCTGCTCTCCAGCACTTTACCAACAGAGCCATGTCCTCAGCCTCTCAAATAGAATATTTTAGTTTCAATTTAAAACACATATTTTTTTTTTCAGATTATATTTACATTTGCTGACTCCCTCGCTCCTTCCAGGGCCTCCAATATACCACTTGTTCCCTTTTATTTTTTATAAGTTTCTTTCTTTCTTTCTTTCTTTCTTTCTTTCTTTCTTTCTTTCTTTCTTTCTTTCTCTCTCTCTCTCTCTCTCTCTCTCTCTCTCTCTCTCTCTCTCTCTTTCTTTCTTTATTGTACATCTCTACAGCAGTTTTCCCTCTCTCCACTTCTCTCAGTCCCTCCCCCTCCCTGGCTCTGTCCCCATCTGCCAATCCACTCCCACTCCTTTCTATTTAGGAAAAGGCAGGTCTTCCATGAGTATCAACAAGAGGGAATGGTTGAAATGGAGAGAAGAGTATTGAAAGATATTACTGGAAAGGGGGAGCATTTTTGGTCAGGTAAAAGCCTGGAGAAAGGAAATCTTCCAGGAGCCTTGCTCTCTTTCAAATTTATGGCCTCTCTCTTTTTTTTTTCCCATTTACTGTGGTTCATACACATGTGTATATTTATATGCATATATTCCTAAGTATAACCAGCTCAGTCTGTACAGTGTTATGTTTATTTATATTTTCAGGGATGGCAATTTATTACTGGATAAAATTGCTGTGGGAATGAAATATACCAAATGATGGCTTGTATGTTTTGGTGAAAAATTAAAAGAATTTTATTTGAAAAGAGACTTTACGTACATGCATATTCTTTTCTAGTTCCTTCCTTTATTTATCTTGAAGTAAAACCACTGCTTCTATAAAGTGTTTAGAGTTTCCTCTCTTCTAAAAAGTACCAGAAGTTTATGACATAAAAGAAAGATATTTTAAAAATAATTTAGTTTCATTTTAAATTATAATACAACCTTTTGAAATATATAGAATTTTATATCATAGGTTTGCTTCAGGCTATAAAATAATGGAAGGAAATGCTTTAAAACTGTTTAAAGTTGGAGCAAACTTCATGATCCTCAATTTTCTGATATATGATGCAACTGTAGAGATTACGCAATGAAGACCAGGACTATGGCACTTCTGAACTCAACAGAAAATAATTTCTAAAACAACATGGGATGGAAATATCAGACATATAAGTGAGAAAGTGCTGTATTTACTACTGTTCAAACCTCAAAAATTCTGACAGTAGATCAATTGTTTTTAAACAGGATTACAATAAATGTCAGCTAATTAAGGTTGGTAATGATGTTCACTATTTAGTTTGTTCACCAGTTTCCCAGTGAAGGAATATTTTCATTTTGGAAAATATATTTCCAATATACCTTCTAAGAAATATAATCTCTCTCTACATATATATGTAAATAAAAGATTGTATAGGTGTTAATTCAAATATATATATATATATGTATATATATATATACATATATATATATATATATATATATATATATATATATATATATATATATAATTGTTTAGTAAAGAAGACAGAAGGAGGCAGAGAAAGTTAGACTTTATGTATCTGTGTACACATTCTTTTTAACATATGGTAGCTGTGGATTATCTTCACAGTCCACAGAACTGTAAGTTTGACAATACATTTGTTTTTGTGTTTAAATATCCCAAGTGCAAATAGTAATAATTTGAAATAATTAACTCCTAGCACTGATCAGTTTTCTTTGCTTATCTGTTCACAAGCTGTCTGCTATTAATATAATCTAACAATGATGGTTCTTGGCCCTTATGCTGATGCAAATCTGGGAGGGGAATACAAGGAATCTTGGATACCAACAGAAGAAATGGGAGACAGGCACACACAGAATGACGTACTATGAAAACTGTAGAGAGGAAACAGATTCTCTGTCATACTTCTATGCTTTACTCTATCAATATCTATTAGCTGAAATTTTTCATTTTAATAGTGCCATTCATTTAATTTTACAATTTTCTTCTAACATATATTCCCTCTATTGGAGTAAACACAGCATCAAGACACTGCATGGAGCTTTGTGATTTTTCCTCCATTTCACCCAATGACTGATCTAAATTAGGAAATCAGTAGTTGTTGTAGGTGAAATAACACTTAAATGAATGAGCACCTACTTCTAATGAAGAAAATACAGAAGACTTTCACTGAGAGGAAATTTGGGGTAGACTTAACATAAGAAATTACTTTGAGGCTCTGTTCATATATGTTGTAAGTTGTTAGAGATCCAAGATACTAAACATATGATTCATAAGTATATTTCCTGCCTACCATGAGGAAGAAAATGGCTATCTGAAATGATCTCATTTTATTGTTGTAGAAACTGTTATTAGTCTTGTTGTTGGTGGCGAATAACAACAGAAGAGTTACTGGATTAGCCACTCAATTTGAGTTATTCCTTAAAAAAAGAAAAAGAGTTTGAATTTAAACATTATCTTTAGTCAACATTTAAGTCACTTTCATAAATAAAAAATTAAACAGTATGCTCTAATTATTCTGATACTTTTTAATTGTTTTTTATTAAGAAAAAATGATTCATTTTTTATTACAATGATCCCCCTCTTCCATCATCCTCTAACTCTTATCTGAAGAAATATGAAATGGAAATTTGAAATAGGATATAATCAAATTAAATGAACTCGCAAAATTATTTGAAGTTATGGGAGTGCCATTCAGCAAAGAATATTTTAGCGTGGGAAGTCACTGTTTATACTAACAATATAAATGAATTCAGTTATTTATTTTATAGTATTCATTTGCTTTTAGTAATGGTACCTCAATACAGGGCCTGGATTCATACTAAGAATGATCCCTAATTTTTTTTTTTTTTGTTTGTTTGTTTCTAAAGTGGAAGATTCAAATCTATGGATAATGAAGCCAGTGTAATAAATTAACTGTCTGTCTTAGTCTGTTTAGGTTACTATAAAAATTTCATAAATATTGTTTATGACCAACATAAATTTGTTTATCACAATTCTGGAAGCTGTTCAGTACTAGGTCAAGATTTTAGAATTTGTTGCGTATAGTTATGGCTAATGCCTAGATCATGCATCTTCATGTATTGAAAGAAAGAACAAACAATCTCAGACAATTTCTAAATGGGCACTTGTTTACCATTCTAAAGGCAGTGGAACCTAGGAAAATGGAGCCAAAAAAGTGAGGCAACGATGGTCACATGCAATAGCTAACTTTATTCAGTGCATCAGACAATTTATATCTTGAGGGTTAAGATGAATAATCACCTAAGTATATACTCAGAAGTACAGGACAGACATGGCAAAATAGGTTTCTCTATAGAAGCATATAAATAAATAATAGCCAGTGATAATGGCTAATCTAGAGGAAACTCTCTCCTATACACCAAACCTGGTAGGGGCAGGAAATCATGATCCAAGATTAATTCCCTGTTTTGTTTTTGTTTGTTGTTGTTGTTTATTTGTTTGTTTGTTTTTAACTCAGGTCATAAGACTCTTACATTGCTTTTCTTGTAGCTTTCATTGAATGAGACACATTAATTTGTGTAGAATCATTGTCAGGGACTCAGTAATTTCTGTCCCTTAAGTAAGGCCTCATATCCTTTCCCGCAGGTATTGGCAACTCTCAGGCCAATTTTAACCCTTCTTTTCTATTACTGTGAGAGTAAAGAAGGTCTTATATGAATCCACAACACAAAGATCCTCTAGTTTTGAAAAATCTGGAACTATCATGTGATTATATGCTACACAATAAGCTTTAAACTGTAGAAAATTAACAACTAATAAGTAAATTTAAAAATATAAAACTTAAAATATTTAAAGTGCCATCATGGACAGAGATTTCAGAGGTAAAATTTAGGGGAGTATTTGGAAAAAATAGCTGAAAATGATTTACTGAGTTTTGTGTGGAGACCTGCAGTGATTTCTTCCATGATATAATTGTTATTATGAAAAAGAAAGTAAATTTCAGTGAGTAAAGAAAATATAGAAATAATAGAAATTAATGAATAAAACTAACATGAGATTTGTTTTTCCAAAAGGTGACTGGGAAAAATTAATTTAATTTGGAGAATGTTTGCCATTCCTTTTCAATGCTTATTTTGTCCTTCTTACAAACAAGACATCAACTTTGCTCAAGTACCTAGACTACAAACATTTGAAGAAGCATGTCAGTCTTCCACTCTCCTGTGAAGAGAGTGAGTGATCCAGTAATTATTATGTGCTATTTCTTCATTAACTCTCCTTCTGTTAAGTGCCACAATCAATTTTACAATACAAAGTTGATTCATGTGATAAAAATGAGGCGGTCCCTACAAAGCAAAATCTCTTCTACAACTGTTCGGGAAAGAGTGGGTCAAAGAGACCAGATATTGTTGCCTTCAAAGCCTTCAGATGTGAATCCTATCTGGCTAGTTCATCAATTCTGGTCATATAGACCTTAGATAATCATATTAAGCGCTTCCAGGATACTGACCTAAATGACTAAGAGCTAATAAGTGGTCATACTAAGCTAACTGGTGGGTGTTAGTATGCCATGTAGTCATAGAAATTAATGCATCAGTAATATCCCCAGCATAAACATCTGCTATTCCCAGATTCCTTCATGTAGATAAAGGTGTTTCTAGGTGATAAGAAAACAAATGCCTGTTTAAGAGTTACAACCTTTTTTAAAAATCTAAATATAGACAATATTTCATCCTTGGAATACTTAAACAGAATTGTATCTTCATTCCTGGATCAATTGTGAAATTATTGAGTTTAATCTGTAGCAAGTACTGTGAAAAGTTCCTTTAATGACTTTGGATTCACAAATTTCAGAAGACATTAAAAATGTTGAGTACCTACAATGGCAGGGTTTTACTAATCATTTTGTAAAGATGGCCACAAAATTCCACCTGTGAGTAGGAACTTCTCTGCATGACTTTATCTGACTTCATCTTATTTTTATCTTTAGAAAAATGCCATTAACCCAGATAAAAACAGTGGCAGAGCTGTTGAAGCTTAGCAGAAAATTCATATTGAAGATCAAGAAAATAGGAAAATTACAGAGAAATGAAGGACTACTCAAGCAATGCACGTAGTTCTATCAAAAATAGTTGTATGTTATACTAGGGTACTCTGTATCCCTTTTCTCAAAACAACTTAATTAAAATATAATTCCCTGACTTTAACATGTGTATTTTTTCAATTTTCTTTCTAATTGTGACACATATAAAGAGATAATTATTTTTCTTGATAAATAGAATTTAGTGTTCTAGACATATCAACTCTAACTTGCTTCTTAAGTATGGACTACTAGATAGCTTGTATATTTAGAATAACACTACTGTTTATATCAGTGCTTAGATTTTGTATGGAGATTATTTCCCTCTCTTTTAGGTCTAATAAAAATGTAATACTGTATCACTTAATATTTTGGGGAATGGGTAAACTTTCCAAAATAGTTACACCAATTTATAGGCACTCTAGTGGAAGGGTTACAATGTAGTCATATTTTCATGAACATTTTATTTTTCTGTATAACTAGTCTAATGAGATGACTTGATATTTTAATAAGATTTTGACTTGTATTTCTCTCATGTCTCATGATGTACATAATATTTTACTCTTCCAAAATTTTCACATAGTTTTTGACGGGAATATCTCTTCAGAAACTGGGTCCACTTTAAATTTTGTTATTTATATTTTATTATTTATTTCTAACAGCCTTATATACAATGTCTTATGTACATTGTTTGCAAATAATTGTCAAATTACATGGATATTCTTTACCTTTGTCGTGTCAGAAGCCATTTGTAGCACACTAGTGCATAATTTTCACATTGTGTAATTGTGTACTTTTTATTTTGTCATTTAGATTTGGGCACCATATCTAAGAGTACATACCTGCTTCTGGGTATTTCTCCTAACATTATTCTATTGTTTGCTTTAACATTCACCTCTAGGATTTATGTTTGCTTGCTGGAGAATGACTATTTTTTTGCATATAGACATCTTGCAGTCCTATTCAATACTCAGAATATGTAAGAGAAACATCCTTAAGAAATATGTTGAATTCTAAGTTTGAACAGAGCCCTATTATTGATATATACACTGAGGCTCAAGAATGATTAGACTGTGGTTATGTTTCAGGCAATTTAAGGAAAAAAGTGAGAATCAGAGTATGCAGGGTGTTACAATACACCTTTTTTTGATAACAAATTCTTGGATTTTTATATTGCAGCATAGAACAGACCTCTGTGATGACAAAGGTCATGGTGTGACCAAGGAGAGGTTGTCTTCCAGCTAAATGAAAAGTATGTCATTGGAATTGAGGTCAGCAAAGTGTGAGGCCTGGTTCTACTGTGCAAATGGATTTTAATGGTAAAATGTAGAGAAGACTTCATGTTATCTATAAATATTTAATTCAGCATAAAGGATTGTGCAAGTCAAAGTAACAATCTTGCTTAAGTTTTTTAGGCCATCTGAGCCCTAAGATAGAGAAGTTACATAATGAAGAATCAAAGATGCTTTATTGTACATTTGTCATCAGTGTTTTGCTGCACCAACTGTGTGATGATCTCTGTTACAGAAGTCATTGGAACTTTCTCAATCCTGTGCAGTGATCTGTGATGAGAAACTGTTTTCAATTTCCATTTTATTACTTGGACCTTCCATTCAAGAGAGAAAAAATGACATAATATAAGGCTCCCACAGCAGAATAAACATGTCCTAATATTTCAGTATGTGTAATTAGGGTGGAAAGAAGTTGAGTAATGAGCATTTCCCACTCCTCATAACCTTTGAAGCAATCAGAGTAGGGTTAATACAAATTGATAGAGGATATTAGAAGATCCAAGGTACTTTGCAAGGAAAATAGAGACATGGGACATATTGATCATTTTGATCTCTGCATCTCTGGCTATAGACACAACCGGACAAGTTTGAATTGTACAAAAGATTTATTTCTTATGATTTTAGATGGTGGGAAATCCTAAAGGATAATGTTACTATTTGGGTATGTAGTAAGGCATTCTTTTAGCTTGCAGATAACCCTCTTCTTACTCTGTGTTCATTTAATTCAAATTAACCCAAAACAATTTTTTGTCTGTGATACACAGGTTGAAAGATGTCCACCTACCAATTCTAGTTATGTATTAAAGTATTATGTTACATGTTGAATTGAGTATTAGTGGCCAAGATATCAAGCAGAAAAATTTATCATCTTAATGTAAGTTATATTTACTTATTCATCACCAGTTTCTGAAGTTAGAAATTATACACATATAATTTGTATTTCCTTCCATTAGATATGGAGAATATGTTGTACCTTCTCCCTAACTTCTGATTATGGCCATTAATTCTGGTATTTCTTGACTGAAGCTGCATTTAAATTCTTACTCTTTTATTATAAGGCAATTTTCCTGAATTTTAATTTCAAATTCCCCTCTTTCCACTGTAATGACCACTTCTTAGCTTAATTACATTTGTAAAGATGCTATTTTCAAATACTATCAGATACGGATTCTATATATAGCAACAGGGAATTGAGCTGAAAATACAATTAAAATTTTCTCTTAATTATAATTAGACAAATGAGGACATAACTTTACATTATGGAATTTACAATAATGTAACTAATCCAAGTAAATAATGGAGGTAGTGTATACAGCAAAGAGCATGACATGCAGAAAATGGCCCAGTTTTATTTAAGGCTCTTCCAATTCTAAAATTCTTCTATCTGTATCTCTTTCCTTCTGGGCCTAATGGAAGTAGAGTACATTTTGACAAATTATTCATTTGTGCTCTTTTCCATCTCCTTTCAGGTCACTGAAGGTACAGCACTTAATTCAGCTGTTAACCATTTTAACCTGAGGGTTATTGAAAATAAATCCTCTTTAGAAGCCTTTGTGAGGTCCAAGGATGATTTCAAATAGCCTTAAAGTCAATCATATTAACTAAAACATTTCCTATTCAGACATCTATTAGAAAACTGATTCTGTATTATGCTTTCTGACATGGTAAAGTAGCATCATTTCAGCTCTACAAAATGAGCAGTAAAAGTGAACACTTTTTCTCTACTTTTACTTTGAATAGTATACATTCCAAATGATACTAGGTTGATATCTATAGTTACTGTCTTTAACACTTCCTGGGCTGTGGTTTTAGTTTCTCTACACATCATATATGCACATGTAATTATATTTATGTATGTATGTATGTATGTGTATGTGTGTAGAAACACACTTCACATTTTTAAAGAAAAGCCCAAGCTAAAGCAAATATCTAATGTTATTACTGAATTTGATAATAGAAATGTAAAATATGGTCAAAATTATTTATCATTGATTAGATGGCAAGACTTTGATCAAACCAATAGATATTGTCTTAAGTGTTGCACTCCATTCAATCTCCTTAAATTTCAGGTTTTCAATCATCCTGTGGTTTGAGTACATTAATTCCAAATTCTTATGAAAGGTGGCCTTAAGATAAGTATGAACCTAAGTCAAATTGTCTAAAGTAGGCAACTATGTTAATCTCCTTTTTCTATCCTTTGTCAACCCATTTATAGTTTTAATGTTTGTAGTAACTTTCTTATAAATACTAGTAGAGTAATTTTGCAATTTTAGTAAATAAAAAAAAATTTTAAAAATTAAACAGTGTACAAAAATATTATTCATAAATAACATATGGATATTATAACGATCAATGCTTTGCTACTTTCCTGGAACTCATTTGGTAGCCCAGTCTGGCCTGGGACTCACAGAGATCCACCTGGCTCTGTCTCCCGAGTGCTGGGATTAAAGGCATGCACCAACAGTGCCTGGCCGATTAATGCTTTAAGATATTAATATAGCAATATTGCATAATTTTACCCTTATTCTATAGGCATATATATTCTTGCATGCCACAGACAAAATTTATTTCCTAAATAAATTTGTCCTGGAAATTTCAGTGTCCATCAAAATAAATCAAAATTCATTCTGGATAAGTTGTTTTTGCATATTACATACTCCTGATGAACATTCATTGAATTTAAGCAAAATTTAACTTTTAATGTTCAAATTAGCCACCACATGTATGTTGAAAGCCATTTTCTGAAGACAGTAGGAACTGCATACTTGCAAAACATCCCAGGTATAAACCATTCTGCTGTGAGATTCAGGGCTCCTTACCAGTCAGAGTAATGAAAGGGTGGGTGATCCTATGACAAAATGTTCTACACAGAGTTTGAGTACTCATTACTACAGAAAACAAAGGTTACCGGAGAGATAATTTTTTAAAAAATAATAATTTTAATTGAATTTTCTACTTTGATTATTCAAACATAAAATGATGTGCCAATAACATATTTTGAAATGTCAATTCTTATAAAAAAAAAAATCAGCCAACCAGCTTGCTAGCAACCTGATGCTTTCCGCTGAGGAAGGTTCTGTGAAGTGGAAATGTAGTCACCAGTGACCTCTGTCTTATCCAGGGATGTAGCAGGAAGCTGCTTGTTTTCCATCTTTGCTTTCGCCATGGTAGAATCCCCAGAATCAAAATAATTTTGCCCTTTCTGCAATTGTTCCCTTAAAAAAATTGGAACCGCCAGGCTTTTGTCCCAAGTGTGGATACCATGCTTTTAATTTTGCTTCTTCAGCTATCTCTGGACTAGTCACTTTATCTTCCCCTTCCTTTTGTTCCTCCCGCGATGCTACCTCAGGGACTTCTGCAGACATGGGGGTCCTACTTACAATTTGTAGTTTTGAAATATATTTTATAGTCATGCTAACTGTAAGTGTCACATGAGCTCGATAGAAATTGTTCTTCACTCACAACATTATGACTGCTTTTTATTCATTTGACTCAAGAAAAGAAAATATTAGACCTGAGTCTGAAAGTTGAACTGTCTGATCTGGATTTAAGTACTGCTGAAATTGCATTGTCAATTTTGTAATAAATTGTGCTTAAGAATTTACAACTTTGTGAACAGAATAACAGAGTTAATTGATTTTGACCTGTTGACTTCAATTTGCAGCTTTAAAAATGTTTAACCTCACCCAGATTTATGGTTTAAAACTCTTGTGTTGAATAATGAATTACATGTCTAATGTTATGTTGAGCAGCACCCTGTTGACATTCACATAGTTATCAAGTGGATAGTATTTGCTTTAGCTTCTAGGTTTGTGCATTTTTAAAAAAATAGCAATTTTCTAACATATAATTAAATAAATTTCTGTCTCACAAAATTGCACTCCATCTATTTAGTTATAGGGAGAACATGTGAGGCTACCTTCCTCATTTCACTGTAAAGGGACTTTGCTGTAGCAACAGATATGTGGTTAGGATGATCTCACACAGTTGTTAACATATTGTATTGCACAAAACAATCATCCATCATAGAGACTGTTAGAGACTCTGGAAAAACCAAAGCCATAATAATTACAAAGTATCACTTGTAGTTATGTTTTAGGTTTTTATTATATGGCAATTAGGTCTATTAAAATAAACATAAATTTGGGTACATTGCCTTTTTCTAGTTCTTCATCTACTATAGCAGTTTCCTATTCAGCTCTCCACAAAATAAGCTACTAGACAATATAATTCCACATCCCTCAGCAAACTAATTTCTAAACACACAAATCAACTTTGGTTCTCAACCCAATATTGATACAACTGACTCAGGTATGGTTACCTAGTTTCAGTACTGTTCACAAATAGACAAACTTTTTAAAAAATCCACTCCAGAGAGAAACTTTTATTCTAATTAGTATGGTCAGATATTGTAGAAGCTTTATCATACTTACCTATTATCTCACTTCTTTTTAAAAACCTTTTTAAGATCTAATGTCAAATACTGTGGTCAGGATATGTGAAGGAGAACCTATTTTCAATAAAAATCTAATTAAACATGTCTTGAAGTGTTAAAAATATAGTCTGGAATCTTTATTGAAGGAGAAGAGGTTGAGAAATTTGGCTGTAGTTTGGGACAGGAAAAAAAAAGAGAAAGGAAAAAAATCTAATTTCATATCAGCAGCACCTGCTTCTCCAGTACTCTTTCCACTAAGTTGATTGAGAATACATATTTAATGCTATAAGTATCTTCAGACTTTATTACATCTCACTACTTCTTTTCTCTTCTGTCTGCTTAATTCCTACTTTAACTACATTGACTATGTAGATTATTCTAATTATTCAATATTTTCCACCCAAACTCAGATTTTCATCCTTTTCTCCTCCACACATATCTCTAAAAATGGCCAAATAATTATCAGATTAATTTAAGTACTAAATTCAAAGAGGTACTGAAAAACTCATAGTCAAGAAACTAGAAGAAAAATAGACAAGTAGGTGGAGAAGGAGAAGGAGGAAAAAGAAGAAGTGTGGCGAGGAAGAAGAGGAGAAGAAAGAGGAGGAGAAAAAATCAAAACCAGTACAAAAACTATACAAAAGTAAAGTGTGAAATTCAAGATCTAGGCAGGATAAGTACATATCCACCTTTTTGTCTTAGCTCTCAACATAACTCAGGAAAACAATTTCTTTGTAAAGATATTTATCTTGTTTTTATCGTACATTTCTCTTAATTTAATTCTACTTCTCTATCACAGTCTTTTGTATATGGGAATCAGGGCATCATATGAAGAAAAATAAAAACTTTGAGGTCAGAATAATTGAAATCTAAGCTCTGCTTTATGTACATTATATCCTTTGGATTATTTAAATTAGTTCCTTTAGGTATTTATTCGCATGTAAGATGTAGATATAAATAAGGGTTAATCGATTTAAATTGAGTGAGTGAATACTTTTAAAGTGTGGCACCATGCTGTCTGAAATACATCTTTCTAATACAGGGCATTCTCATTACAAGTATCCACAGGTCATATACTTTGAAACGTTTGTTTAAGCTGAAATTATTCATTCACACAATTATTTATTTAATGCTTGCTTGCTTTAGTAAAATGAGATTTCAGGATCAACTTTGTTTCTCCTGGATAACTTTCCAAGCACAAAGCACACTATCTAGCAAATAACAGATTTTCAAAGCAAACAAAAAAATACAGATTTTCTCATATGGTTAGTTTTGAATGATTTATTTCAACTGTGCTTTCATTGATTTTCTTTCAACCTTCAAATAGGAGACCAAGAAACCAGTCAAATAAAATAATTTGTGATACAATATTATAACATGCTCAGCACTGGTTCTTCATGGAGATTCCAGATAATAGAGATAATGATTGAAATAGGTTAACATTCTAATGATCATAACTCCTTTTATGACTAAAATCCCAAAGGCATACTCGGCAATTCAACTGTAACTACATTTTACACCCATGTGTGTGTGTGTGTGTGTGTGTGTGTGTGTGTGTGTGTGTGAAAATCAAGTGCAGGTCTTTATGTAGAAAAAGCAAATAAGAACCATCTCTAAATTACAGCTGTTAATTTAGCTTAAAACACATAAAAATTTACCAAAATAACTCCCCAAAAAGAGCTATAGAGAAAAGATTCAGTGGTTAAGCACATTTGCAAAGAACTGCAGATCTGTTCCAAGCATGCACATCAGGTAGCTAGCTCCCAGGTGCCTGTTCCTCCAGATACAGGCAATCAGATATTTTCATGTGGACTCTGTGGGCATCTGACTCACCCACACATATCCAGAAACAGGCACACAATGTTATGACTTTCGTGATACATATACTCCATAGGCATAGGTTGTGAACACTTGGTCCATAGCTGGTGGTGATATTTCAGGAGACTGAGAAGAAAAGCCTTTCTGAAGACAACAGGTCACGGGATGGGCTTTGCATGTTTTATAGTCTCGCCCAACTTCCAGTTTGCTCTTCTATTTCATGGTTGTGGTTAAGAATGTGAGCTCTCAGCTTCCTGCTCAACCAAGCCTACTGTTTTACTGTTGTATTTTTCTGTTAAAATGGATTCTTGATCCAACCGGAACTGTGAGCTCTGATAAACCCTTCCATCCGTAAGTCACTCTTGCCCATTATCTTTTTTCACACAATAGCAAAGCAAATGAGACATATGCATATTAACATTTAAAAACAATAGAATGAATCTTAAAATATAAAATGAATAAAAATAATGAAAATAATCAAGAAAATACTCAGAAGCAAAATATTCAAAGAACATGCATATTCACTTCAGAATAATGGCAAACAAATGAAAATATAATACTTAAAAATGAGATTTAGATTATCTCTGCTTACTTATAATACCATATCCTGAATTTAACATTTCCTTAATTATATGACTTCTCAAAGACTCCAAAATTTCATCAGTAAAGTTTCATGAAACTTATGCTTAATTAAAAGGTAAAAAATATGACATAATTAGTTTAGTATTTTTTTATTTTAGCAACATGAGATATCAAATACAGCAATGTGCACAGGTTGGATAATAACCTAGAAATGAGCTACTTCTATGGCTACAAATAGCCCGTAAACTATAAGCCACAGTACAGATATTTATTCTAATTTATATAATTATAACATCTGCTGTGATTATCCAGTTTATAAAAATCTGAAGGGTTCATGGTGTACATGGGTTGTAATTAATCTGGTAATGTCGCAATTAGGCAAATATTGTTTAGAATGCCCATTAACTCTAAGAAATTTATGAGATATTTTTGTCATTTTTCTTTAAGCAATTTATAGCCATTTTCCTAAGTGTGTGTGTGTGTGTGTGTGTGTGTGTGTGTGTGTGTGTGTGTGTGAATGTGTGTTGGTATATACTCCTAGGTCTGATCCTAGGTCTGAGTATATGAAGGCCAGATGTTAATGGTAGATGTCTTTCTCAATTTATCTACAACATATTTGTTGAGACACGGTATGTCATTTAACATGTTTTTTTAACCAGTTTGCCTAGCCTGCCTGGCCATAGAGGCCCTGGAATTTGCCTGTCCGCACCTCCCACTAGAGGGTTCCAGTTCCAAATATTCAACGATAGTCCTTTTGTTTTATGTGGGTGCTAGGTTTCTAAACTCAGGACCTTATAGTTGGGGAGCAGGCACTTTATTCACTGATCCATCTCCTGAAACCATCCTTCCTCTTCTAAGCAACATCTAGTTACCAAATAAATAGAAGGTAATGTCCTATCTTCAGAAATTACCGCGTTCTCCAGCAGCGCTATCAAATTCCTCTCGGGTGTTCACAATCACATCTTTAGGCATAATGTCAGGCTTCAAAAGACAGTATAATAGGAATGTAGGACTGTAGTTACTCTAATAGAGCCAAACAGATCTGGTTAAAAAAAAAAAAAGAAAAAAAAACTTAGATCTAGAAAAACATGAAAAACTTTACTCAAAGATATGATGCAGTAAAGCTTTCTGAACCCCCACCGTGATCACATGAAGAGTTTGAAGTTACTGTATATCTGTCTTTTATTAATTTTGTATAATGATAAGAAGAGTCTTTATTATAAAATGTACAGAGATGAGACAAAGGTAACTAAAATCAATGCAAATTAGAGATATGATTTGCCCTAAAGACTTCTGAGTTCAGAACATTACTTCCATGTCAATGAGTCAGGAACAGAGTCCTGCATCATCATCATTACTGTCTCAGATGATAAACAGCTAAAGATCTCCTGAATGCCAGTAATCTACATACACTTGAACTTAAATACAAAAGCAATAGGATTGATGTGCTTTTTAATTTAAATATTTAAAGGGTAATGATTATTCTGGAGGTATCTTATCACTATAAATTCATGTTCAGTTATATGTAAGCATATATTATTCACCTACATAGACTATGGTAATGAATGAGAGTGATACAAATTCCTTCTTATGGAATATAAAAACATAACACCAAAATGTCTCCTACATTAGTCTTCACATTTAAATATTGTCAAGTAGGTACCATTGTCTCGAGAGATGCTCATTTCTTCAGATCACAAATTTCAAATGTAGTTGTTGATGACAACTATAGTTCCACATTGCCCAGTATGTTAATTTAAGATACAGATGGAATTATATTGTCTGAATACAAACACAAGAACATGTTTAAAGTGAGAGGTAGGAAAATCAGAAAGCTGTTGGCTAAAATGAACCATTTGTATCTTCTTATACTTACAAAGGTTACCATTAAAAGAATTTAAAATCAAGCATTATGCAAGCCCCAATGACCAATACAAAAGCTATACTCTGAAAGTGATATTGAAGTGTATGTGTGAGAATTTATATTTTTATAACACAGTTATTATTTTGACAATGGAAGAACCTCAAATAAAATATGTTAATATGTGTATCTCTTACTGATTTTCATCAATAGTTGCATTATAAAGATTAGCTGGATGAAAAAAAAAAATATCTGTTAAGCCTGTATTACACCTGAATGTGAACCATTAAAACATGGTTAACTGCAGATCTTCACCTCTTTCTCCTTACCTCCAAACCAAGTCCCCTAGCCTTAGACCCAGTTCTGTAGCAGACCACCTGAAGTAGTCTCTGCTCCCTTCCTCTCCCATCTTCAATGGATCACACAGATCTTCCCCTTCACACCTTAGCCCACTCATGTCATTAACACAGCCACCAAGTCTAAAAGCCATAACCTGGGAACCCTCAGGTTACTGTGGCCAAGGAAGCAGGTAGGCTAACTGAAGATCTTCACATCTGGCTCCTGTCCTCCACAAATCCCACCAGTCTCATCCCACATCTACTGCAACCTCCCTCTCCTTTCTTCACACATCTTAAATGATAACAGATATTTTACAACCTATGTTCCTCCACTTCTACCATTTTTAAGACCCCCAACATCACCGGGAATTCCCTGGCAACCCATTAACAATGTCTGGCAGGGAAGCAAGTAGGATAATTGCAGAACTTTACCATTCCCTCTTTCCCTCTAAATCCAATCATGCTGTACAAATCTTTAGAAGACCACCTACTAGAACCCCCTTCTCTGCTCCTTTCTAGATCTAGCATATCACCAGTTCTTCTTATCAAAACAATTCTCTGTTCATCTTGTTATCTTAGCCTCAACTCTGCAGTCATTCCCTAGGACCCTGCCACCACATGAGCCTAAGAATCAGAGGAGGCAACAGAAGGAAGGACAAGAACAACTACCCAATAAAGACAAGGCCAAGTATCAGCACCTATAATTATAATTATCCCAAACCCCAGTGCCTAGATAGCAGCTTAAAAATACAGTCAGTAGTATCAAGGACAATATATCTCTTCTAGAGCCCACCAACCTTACCACATTGAGCCCTGAATATTCCAACATAGCTGAAGAACAAGACCAGACATTAAAATAGTCTCATGAATAAGATTGTGGTTCTTTAACAGGAATTGAATAAATTCCTTCAATCTGTGAACAACACAATCTGTGGAAGGAAATGAATAAAGCAGTTAAATACCAGAGAGCCATGACAGAAATTTAAAAACATAAATAAGTAAAATAAATTTTAAAAAACATAGTGAAGAAAACATGCCCAGGAAAACTATAGGAACTCCAACAAGAACCTCAGAAGCAAGCCTCACCAACAGAATGTAAGAGATGCAAGAGAGCATCCTAGAAATTGGAGTCACAATTGAACAAATTCATACTTTGGTCAAAAATGTTAAATCTGAATACAAGATCCTGGCATAAAATATTCAAAACATTCAGAATCTCAGACAAATTCAGGAATAAGATTAGAGGAAGGAAAAGCAACCAAGGTCCCAGGCACAGAAAATATTTAAAAATAAATTATAGAAAAAAAAATTTCCAAATTCTAAAGTAGGAAACATCTGACAAGACACAAGTATCAATAGGAACACAAAAGGGACTATACAAGTAAAGAAATGCCCTTAGGCACACAATAATCAAAACACTAAACATACACAACCAAGAAAGAATATAAAAACCTGCAAGGGGAAATGACCAAACAACATATAAAGGCAGAACTTTTGGAATAACATCTAATTTTTTTTCTTTTGAAAACAGATTTTTCTCTCACAAAATTATCCTGATTATAGTTTCCCCTCCCTTTATTACCCCCAGTTCCTACTCCCCTCCCCTCCCCTTCAGATCTACCCCCATTCTGCCTATAATTAGAAAAGGATAAGTGTAGTTAGCTGTCTAATAGTCTGTCAGATACTCTAGGCCTGTAGCCAATTTGAATGCACCAATGATGCTGAGAAACATTAGGTGACTGTCCAGGCTGCTAGCTGTCTCTGTCTACTCTTACAAGACTCCCGAAAGTTGCTTGCGTCCTTCTCCCATTTCTCAGGTATTATTATATTCCTTCTCAGGTCTTTGATGAGGTTGGAGATTAGCAGTTATAGTTACAACTTAGTATATATACATATATAATATCTTATATAGATTATATTAAGTATTAGACTCAGGTTCTTTAGGATAGGACACCTTTTGGAATGATCTTTGTAACATGCCACCTACCCGTGCCGTAGACTTCCCTGGATTTTACTATGTGTTTTTTGCTTGATATTGTTTGCACTTATTGTAATTCCAACTTATCTAGGTCATTATCCCTCATTACTCCTGGACAATATTTGATAACCATCTCTTTGTATATAGTCTTGTATTAGGTTAGAACTTTCTTATTTAGACAAAAGGGGGAGATGTAGTGGATAGCCATCCCAGCATTGGCCTGGAAGTTCCAACCCCCATTGAGGCTTCGGTAATGGTCACGCCCACAAGGCAGGGCAGAGGAGGAAGCGGAAGACCAAGGATCGGGAAGAGGTCACGCGCTTGGTTCCCGGACTCTGGACGCTGGAGGTAGACTGAGCAGAGTTCTCCAGAGAACACGGCCGGACTGCACTATACCCTTGCCAGACCCTGTAACCTACCCCTTCATTTGTAAGTACCCCACAAAATAAACCTCCCTTTTAACTACGTGGGCCTTAATAATTTCACCAATAGATAAGCTTCTGAGAGATAGCAACAAAATACAACAAAGTAAAATATAATAATTAGAAGCCAAAACTTTCATATCAAAGTTGGATATATCAAGCTGACATGAGGAAAAGAGTTCCAAGAACAGTCAAAAGAGTCAGAGACCCACACATTCTCACAGTCAGTGGTCCCATAAAAATACTAAGCTACTATCTATAATACATATGCAGAAGACCTGGTGCAGACCCAGGTAGATACCCACGGTGCTTACAGTCTTTGTGAGCTCATATGGGTTTTGCTTAGTTGATTCAGTGGCCCACGTTCATTCTCTTCTCCTTGTGTCTTCCATCCCATCTGACTCTTTCACTCTTTCCACCTCCTCTTCCTCAGGATTCTCTGACCTCTGTGGGATTTGATGGGGACAGCTTATTTATATTTTCTCTCCACTTAATGTGTGGCTGTGAGATTCTGCATTCATTCCCATCTGCTGCTGGAAGAAGGCTCCCTGATGATGACTGGGTAAGGTACTGGTCTACAAGTATTGCATAATACCATTAAGAGTGATTTTATTTATCTTTGCTTGTTTCTTTATTTATTTTAAACAGTCATGTTTACTTTCACCCCCTGTCTTTGGTCTATCTAGTCTCTGGTTCTTGGTTACCTAAGCAATGCTAGTTGTGTGTTCTTTACCATGGAGTGGGTCTTAAGTGAAATCAAACACTGGTTGACTAGTCTCACAAGTTTTGTATCATCATTTCCCTAGCATATTTTGCAGGCAGGACAGATTGTAGGTCAAAGATTTTATGGTTGAATGGGTGTTATGTTTCTCTTTGGTAGCCTACAGATTACCTTCCCACACCAATGTTGGTAGAAGTTTTCCTGTCCTGATTGCCAGCTCCAAAATAATCACAAAGAGGCGTAATATTAATTCCAAATTCTCAGTTGCTATCTCAGGCTTGTTACTATGTAGCTTTTACAACTTAATCCATTGCTATTAATCTATATACTGCCCTGAGGTAATTGGCTGTTTGGAACCTTGGGCTTACACAGGGACACTTCGCTCAACCTGGAAGGAGGGGACTGGATCTGCCTGTACTGAATCCACCAGATTGAATTGAATCCCCAGAGGAGTCTTGGCCCTGGAGGAGATGGGAATGGGAGTGGGGAGGAGCTAGGAAGAAGGTGGGGGAAGGGGCAGGAAGGGGAACCCATGGCTGATGTGTAAAATTAAAACACAAATATAATAAATTTAAAAAAGGAAAAAAATAGAAAGATGGGTAATACATTGTAGTTACAATTATATTATTGTTTAAATATAATTTCAAAATAGAAAGTTAGAATTTTCAATTATTGAAGTTGCTGGTTTTTGGGATTTCAGCTGGCAGAATGAAAGCATTTTTTGAATACAATTAATCACTATATCTCACTGGGTAAGTTTTTATACATATGTCTCAATTGCTTTCATTAGTTTTCACTAGCTCTGAGACAGATGGTTTCTTTTGATTTGGGCACACCACTTACAGTAGCACCCTTTGAGACAGAGTGGCATTTTAACCAGTGAAAAATGAGAACAGATTGGGGGAGTGGAGGTATTGTGCTGATGTCATTTTACAATTACATGCAAGTTTAATGCACAGTTTGAATGTATTGATGTACAGGTATCAGGATTATCACTTAAGAATAAACAGAAAAATTACATTTGGGAAGAATATCACTAACAAAGATCACATAGTACTTCCCTACTGAAAAAATACTTAACCTATATTTTGATTCTTTATTATTATTCCAACCTAAATTCATTCTTATACAAAGAAAGAATCCTGTTCTGGACACTACAGTTAGAGAACAAATGCATTATATCAGTTGCAAAACCAATATAGTTTTTGTAATGACTCTTTCCCTCTCCCTCTGCCTCTGTCTCTCCTCTCCCTCTTTCCCTTTCTCTCTCTCTCTCTCTCTCTCTCTCTCTCTCTCTCTCTCTCTCTCTCTCTCTCTCTCGATATATATATAGAGAGAGGTCACCTTCTACTCTTTTCCCCCTCCCCACTAACTTTCTGGATCTGCTCTTCATTGCTAGAAACTCTGATGCACAGCCTTGTTCAGATTTGGAATTTAATCATTGTTTGGACTGTTTAGGTATAGGGAATGTAGACAGGAACTATTGAAGTTGCATGGAATGTGATTTTTCTTTAAAGCCTATGGGAAATAATTGCTGGAAGCTTATGGCTTACAAATTATATAATTGCTTGTGAACTTAACAGTTGATATTTAATACTGATTATAAACTTGACCAGATCTGGAATGACAGCAGAAAACCATTTGTACATATTTGTGAAGAAGTTGCTAGAGTGCACTATTTGGGGTTAAAAATAATCAACCTAACTTGGGTGGCACTATTCCAGAGAGGGGTCCCTTATCGAATATTAAGAATCAGTGGAGTATGCAACAACATTCATCTCTCTGTTTCCAGACTGCAGACGGGATCCAACTAAGGGTGACCCAAGCTTCCATTGCTATAACTTCTCTGCCATGCTGGATTCTACTTTGTTATGTGGAATCAAAACCAACTCTCCCTTGAGTTACTTTTTAGGGCATTTTTTCCACTACAACATGAAACGTAATGACATGCTATATTTAGTGGCATCTGGGATTCTTAAAATTTATTTGCAAATATCTTATAGTCAAATATTGCTTACCCAGATGATGTTTCCAAACCTAAGATTAAATTATTACTATAATGAATTTCTCATCAATGTAATCATTGCTGTCATTTATGGAAATCTGACCACTGTCAATGACTTTGGATAAACTCTTAAATAAATGTCTATAATATAGAAATTTCTTAAGATAAAGTAGATATAATAAGATTGATATAAGTAGGCAATATTACTGTTTACTGGGATTGAATTTTGGAGGTTAGAAATGTTTCTAACACAGACTTTATTATGAATAAGCTTGTGATCTTATTTTTTTCTGAATTTAAGCATCCCTTTCTTTGTTAGGAGTAAATAACAATACCATCTTTTGGAAAAGATATAAAAATTCTACAAATATTGTTTAGAATGCATTTAGTAACTTTCCCCTGTGATTGCTGCTTACAACAGAACCACTATTATTGTAACATAGTTAGCATCAATAATCAACATAGACTAATAGAGCTTACAGCTTCACTGAAACGTGCTAATGTGTGAATGAATGTTGCCATTTGACTATGTGTGTAGGTCTGAAGAGAAGTGACTGTAAAACAGATTCCTGCTGTCACATAAATTCAGAAAACCTTCTCAGAACAAAAGTTGTCTCACGGCTCTTTCCCATGTACTCTAAGTTGTCTAGTCTCCTTCAGATTGACAGTATCAGCTCTACATCTGGACAGCTCACATACTGTCAGGGATGTATTCTCTCTCCTGAAGAGCTGGCATTCTTTCTGAGTCTTTTTCTAAGTTCTGTGACTCAGTGCTTATTTGCTTTGTGGAAAGCATCTTTGAATTTGCTTTTGCAACATAAAAGTAAAACTCTGTAGGGATCATGCCGAGCTTTGCTTAGTGAGAAGCTTCAAGTACACAGGGTACCTTTTGTATCACAAAGTAAACAGCATGGCATTAAACAAAACTACTAAGCCATGCTACTCTAGCTTTTTACTGCAAGGGAGATATAAGATAGACACCTATGTGTGCACTCCATGGGTAGTATGCTGGTATGAATAGTCCTTTGCTTTGAGTGTAAATGGAAGAGAAGCATTCATGGTTTTTACTGATGCCCCCCTCTCTCTAAGCCTCTATTTTTCTTTCTTTCCCCCTCCTTCTTTTTACCATTGCTTCCTTTTTTCTCTCCTGGATATCTGAAGTTAATTTCAAATTAGATGTAGTGAAAACAATTTTGTCTCTATAACTTTTATGGGCTGAGTATAGAAATACATTTTATCTTCAGTTTCTTGATATGGCTTTATAAAATTTGCTGCATCTTGTTAATTAAAAAATGAATGTACAAATAATTATCCTTGACAAACAGGAATCCTACTGTCCAGTTAGGATAGTCCTAAATCATTTTTAGGGGACCTCCTAGGCAACAACTACATCATGTAGGCATTACACTTACTTTCTGTGTACATTGTAAGAATTTTGAGACTATAAATTATTTATATTCATGGATGCAAAAAAGTGCTTTTTTAGCTCATTTATGTTATGGTCATCAAAAATGTCTTTCTATAATCACCAAATAATTCTGTACTATGAAACAATGTATATCCTGGAACATAGATCAGCAAATAGAGTGCCTACCTACTAGCACAGTCTTGTTTTGATGTTCAGCACCATGTAAAATAGTTAATGGAGCCTGGCAGTGGTGGGGCATGCCTTTAATCTCAGCACGAGGTAGGAAGAGGCAGGTGGATCTCTGTGAGTGCAAGGCTAGCCTGGGCTACAGAGTGAGTTAGAGGAAAGGCGCAAAGCTACACAGAGAAAACCTGTCTCAAAATAAATAAATAAATAAAAATAATAAATAGATAGATAGATAGATAGATAGATAGATAGATAGATAGATAAAAACAACTAAACAAACAAAAAAGTCAGTGGTAGTATATATTGCAATCTTTGCATTGGGGAGCTTGAGGGAGAAGGAACATGTTCATCATTGGCTACAAAGCTTGTTGACTTTGACTGTATTAGTTGTTCAAAAGCAAGTTGGTCTACATGATAGTGTGTTTTAGAAATATACAGATAGGCAAATAGACATAGATAATTGATAGGGACTCATATGACAAATAGATAAGTAGATAGATGATAGGTAGGTAGGTAGATAGATAGATAGATAGATAGATTGATTGATTGATAGAGTGATAGATGATAAATGTTAGATAGACAGACAAATTTAATCATGGTTTATCATATGTTCCATCTTTTCCCCTTATAATCTTTTGAGTATATAATATTTTCTTAGTGCACACACAATGTGTTATGACTAATATAAAATTATTCTACCTATCTGAAAAACATTATGTTGTGATTTTGAAAGGTAACATTCTACTTTGTCAGTGTTGAAAGCATCAACTCTATATAACTTAGAATTTTCTGTAAATCCAAAACAGATACTCCACAAACATTAGATGCTTTCTGGTTCTTCATTTCCCTGGAAAATTCTGTTTTCTGAAACTGGAATTATACAAGTATACATAGTAGATAGAATTTAACCATAGCTTGAGTTAAGTTTATTTTCCTTGAATGCAGCTTTTAACGTTCATTCAATTTTAACGTATGTCAGAAATAAGTTCTTTTTATGGTTAAGTAATGTTTATGATTCAATAGCATTTTATTTACTCATTTATCTGATAATCAGAACTTTATTTATGTTAACCATGGTGGGTGGCACTGCAATGGATACCTTTATGTAAGAATATCATTCAGACCTATTATAATTACTTACTCTATGCATCTAAGAGTAGAATTTCAGGGCCATCATTTAATTTTGTTCCAATTGACAAAGTATCGTCAAGCTGTTTTCAGCCTCAAATTATCTCATTTTGCTATCAGCAAAGGTCAAGATGTGTTTCCAAGGCTGACTCATTTTAGCACTGGGCTTCCAGTCTTCAATCCAGTCCTGGAATTACATATACATTCCTTTGCTTTTGTTCAGTTTATCTTACTACACTCCTTATTTTGTTTAATTACTACATGCATTCTGTTATTCTTTTGTACGTGCATGTGTGTATTATGTATCAGTAAACATTTCTATGATGTGTCATGGAATACAGAGAACAATTTCAGTGGTGCTTTCTCTCCTTTCCCCATCTAGATCCTAGTGATTGAACACATTTGACAGCAAGTACACATGGTCACTGAGCATTTTCATTGGCTTTTTCTAGTTTTTGTTATAATAAAAACTAGACAAAAATCTAGAGAGATAAAAAGATGTGTGTTTGAGCATATGCAGAAAATTAAATAATTATAAATGTGTGGTTATGAGTGAATACTTTGATGCCAATCATAGTTACTTTGTCTCAAAATTAATATTAATTTTGAACCTGATCAAAAGAGGACCTTTTTGTTGAAATTATAATTTGTATTGAATCTGAAATTTTACTTTTTAAAATTTATTTTTCAAAATATATTTATCACTGTTATTATTATTATTATTAGTAGTAATAGTAGTAGTAGTAGTAGTACTACAAGTAGTAGTACTTGTATTTACGAAGTGTATGGATGTGTATTTATGACACACAGAACATACAGAGATGAAGGATAACCATATTGGTTCTCTCCTTTCACTTTTGTACAGACTGCTGGGATTGATCAGGCAGCCAATACAGGAAGTGCTTCAACTTGTTGAGCCTTATTATGTACACCTAATCATCTTAAACTACATTTTATTCAATCCATTAGAAAATTCATAAAAGATAGGTAAATAGAAAGAAATAATCTTTAAATATCATGATAAAATGTTTTAGTATTCTAGAATATCTATACATTATACTATTTGCATAAAATATATACAATAATATGCTAGTCTTTTAAAATAATCCATGGATCTTAACCATGAAATAATATTTTCATTGATTATTTAATATTTATTGTATAATAAAATAACATGCAGTTTAATTATGTTGAATACATTTACTTTCTACTCTTGTATGGTAGAATTCTTTAGAGAGATCTAGGATTTAATTCTTAATTTCTATTTCATCTGAGAGTGAAATCACTACCAAAAAACAAACAAAATTAATATACAGCTATGAGTCTCATTATTATGCAAATGAATTTTTCTAAAACCCTCAGAAGAAACTGCAATTGTTTTAGGTAGATACCCACATTCTCATTTTACCATGTTCTGATACCCATAAGGTTCAGACATCATTCTTTGGTTAAGTAATTCCAGTCTCTCACTAATATGATTCACATTTCAATTGTAATGGTGTCCTGTTTATAGACAATTATATAGCATATGAAATTAACTGCTTCTGTCGACAAAAGCATCATTAAGTAGATAAATAAAATATTGTTTTAGGGTCATTAGCAAATACTATCAGTACATAGTCTGTACAAGATTACAGCCTATATTACTTTAATTCCATTCATGTATACATAGAAAAGTGCAAAGTTTTGCTTATTTCTTATATCACAATATCAGTCCATCTTTATTATACTATAAAATTAGTAACAGACATATTAACTGACTGATAAATATGAACATACATCAAAGAAATTAAAAATGATTTTCAGAAAAAGAAATAAGAATTAAAATTTAAATGAAGGTATGGAAAAAAAATGCTTGACTGAGATTGTTCAAACTGAACACATCACCTAAATAGGGAAAGTGCAAGCTTTGGAAAAGATGATGCTGTCCTTGAAGCTACATCTATGAACACTTCACGTAAAAGGAAAAAGATATATTTCTCTCTATTGTAGTGTAAGAGTTTAATATCCATGACCCTTTTGAAGTTTCAAGTAGATGAGAAACATTGTTATATAGCAAAGATTGTTCATTCATGTTCAAAGTTTTATGAAAAGCCTTAACAATGGGTTGAAAATGTGGAGCAGTGTTAAGTGTGTGTCTTGCGTTCCCTGAGTTTGATTTCCAGCACTCATGATTGTGACATACAACCAGCTGTAACTACAGATCCTAGGGATGTGATGCCCTCCTTTTCAACATGAAAGCCTCTGCAGTTATACAAGAATAAAATCACCAAACAGAACACATATATACATATAATTAAAAATAAAATTTAACTTAAAACTAAGATAAGTAAGTACACTTAAACTTGTTTTGGACAAATTTCTTTATAATGTTTTAAATAAGATCATAACTAAGTCTTACATTTGTCAATTATGTCTAGAAGCCACACTATTACATGTTTCCATTTCCCTAAGATTTATTACATGTAAGTCTTCTTTCAATGCATTTTGACAATCCATCATGATCATATGTACAGCTATATTTTCAAATATCATAGTATTGTTAATATATTTTTGAATTTCTGGATTTCAGATCTCATTCATATATTTTCTTTTGATTATGGAATTCACTAAGCTGCAAATTCTTAGAGAATTTACGTGGTTTTCAAGTAATAATGTCTATAGCTTTAGGAATGGTCACAGATGTTTAATTAGGTTCTTTACTACTACATACTTATTAAAAATATTAGTGATTTACTTACAAATCCCTTGGAGCATTCAAATCATATGGCAAAGAGAGCTCAAAATAGTCTGAAAAAAATTATAAAACCCAACAGGAATTAAAGCTGCAAAGATGAACATATGTTTAAAGCATTTCTAGTTTGTATTAATTTTTAACCGAAATAAGGGGAATCCAATGCATTTTGTAAGGACATTATTATGTGAATGCATAGTACACAAAAGTACAACATACATGAATGTGTAAAATAACTTGATTGCTGTGTGGAGTGCAGCTTTGCCTGACAGCTGGCAGTACTTGGTGTTTGAAGAGTATTCATATCATTGTGGGTGAGTTTGTATAGGAGTTAATTGAACTAGAAATCCCACAACAGTCCATATCCACCAACAAATACTGCATTGCTTTCCTAGTATACTCCATACTCAAAGATCCTCAGAGGAGAAGCCACCACTGCTTTGTTTTGAACATTTGACATCACTACAGTGCACTGTCAAAGCAAATTGGCAGTGTATGGCCATTTGTCTTATTTATCCATAGGCAGGTTGGAGATGACCACACACCATTTTCTTTTCTTTTTCTCTGTGTAGCTTTGCGCCTTTCCTGGAACTCATTCTGTAGCCCAGGCTGGCCTCCAACTCACAGAGATCCCCCTGTTTCTGCCTCCCAAGTGCTGGGATTAAAGGCATGCACCATGACTGCCCAGTCACATGTCATTTTCATAGTTTCTGTATCTCCATTTCCAGGCATGTTGAGAGTCTATATTCGTTTTAGCCCTCCATGATGAACAAAGTAGCCCCCAATACATTACATTAACTTTCTTATCTGGTTTTATTGGCTAGAGTCCTGACGTTGACATACTCTGTCATATGCCAATGTTGATGAGAGAGTTCTTAGAAGGTACCACCAGTTTCTGACTCTTAAGAGAGAATCAGTATTCACAAAGGATGAGCCCCTGATATTGTTTCTGATTTCAAGAGGTCATCCCTAAACACACATGTAGTAGGAATCTTAAAAGGTACTTGTTAATGAAATCAAACCTGAGGCCAGTTATTGGGGTGAATGCTGGAAGATCAGAGAAGCAGAACAAGCCACAGCTATCTCACCTTGCTAGTTCCTCAGGTGATCCTGTTTCCTCAGGCTGGAAGCTTCTGAGTCCTCACCCCAATGGCTCTCAGCTGAACTGTGATGCTCCAAAGCCTGAACGCTTAACCAACCAAATGCTTAACTAACTACATGCTTTTTTCTCCTTTAATTCCTGTTCTTCATGCCTTATATACTTTTTCTTTCTGCCTCCACTCCTTGGGATTAAAGGTTGGGTTTCTGGGATTAAAGGCGTGGGTCACCATGCTTTGCTGCTTCTAAAGTGGCCTTGAACTCAGAGATCCACCTGGCTCTGCCTCCCAAGTGCTGGGATTAAAGGTGTGTACCACCACTGCCCAACTTCTGTTAGGGCTTACTCTTCCTAATTTCTAGCCACCATTTTTTGCTTTGTTCTAGTGGCTGCCTGTTCTCTGACCCCAGATTTGTTTATTTCGGGGAACACACAATATTTCAGGGAACACACAATACCCACCACACACCACCACACACACACACACACACACACACACACACACACACACGTACATATGTACACACACATATACACATTCATACATGCATAAGCACACATGCACACAGAAATATCTGCATATAGGGATACTTTGACATAATGATGCATGAAACCATGAGGGTTAAGTCTAAGCTGCATACATCAGGATGTTTGTGATGTCAATATAAGGTGTCTGTGGAAGAAAACTTCAGGCATCAAGTGGGACAAACCCAATAAAAACTTATACACATGCTATAAATAACAGGGCCATATTAAATGAATTGACTAAATCTATTGGATGTCACCTTGCATGTCATACTTGGCCTATTGATATTGAACTTAAAAAGCTAAGATTTCATGTTTGTCTTACTTTCTTTTGAATTTTTTCAGTACCCCTTTCTCTTGCAGTTCTTGTGTTCTTTTCAATGGGAGTGGAAATAATTACTCTGGGCTATTTTATCTTAGACACATATAACATTTTTATTAATTTCCCTGAAATTTCAGAAATAGCATTGGAATTAGGACAATAAATGATTGAAACTGGTAAGAATTTAGGGCCCCCTAAATTTTAATTAAGTACATTTTGTTGTTGTTATTGTTGTTGTTGTGAGATGATTTTAAGCCTTTAGTCACCAGTGTTGGAATGTTATGTTTTTTTTTTTTTTTCTGAAATGTACTTCATAGGTCCATGCCTTTAATATTTCATTGCTATCTTGGTATGCTGATTGGGCAGGTTTGGGAAACATCAGAAAGTTTGATATAGTATCTAAAAATAGATGATTAGGCACTAGACTCTGAAAGTAAAAATTCCTGATGCCTGACTGATACCACCCAATCTGTGCCCTTGTAAGATATATAGTAAAGAAGCACTTTCATATACTCCCCTTGCATAAACTAAGCTATGCATGTTTCCTTCTCTATCACATCTCACTGAAATTCTCTGAAACCATGAACTAAAATAATCTTTTCTCTCTTAATTGTGTGTCATGATATCATAACATTGTTATGAGCAATCAACTCCCTGACCCACCTTAAGCTTCATTCTAGTGCTGATGTTGCAGAGAACACAGAGATTTCAGTACCCAACCAGTTTAAGTGTCAAAAGCCACTAACCACAGTCTCAGAATCCATAAGAAAAGTAATATGTATTGATTAGTTAAAATAAAACCTAGTTTTAGACAAGACTATAATGGCATACTTGATAAACCTTGCTTTCAATTACAAGAAATCTGTGTGGTGGTTCAATTGAGACCCCACATGGTGGTGAAGCCTTGGTGGAAGAAGTCCATCTCTGTGGACAGATTTTGAGATTAAAATTGTACTCCTCTTACAATTTGGTCTCTCTACTTTCCCTGTGCAGTACAACATGTGAGTTTTTTGCTTACTGTTCCTGTTCCCGTGCCTCCTGCTTCCTGCCTTTCCTTCCCAATATGATGGGCTCTTAGCTCTCTGGAAGCATTAGCACAAATACTTTTTTTTTAAACTTTTATACATTTCCTTGGTCATGATGACTGCTCATAACAACAGAAAGTCACTAATAGAATATCTACCTTAGCATATGTTCAAGTCTCATCAAACTATGCAAGACAAATTAACTAAGCAACATGACACCTCCAAACACCTATAACTTATTATAAAAACACTGAAATGAAGTGGTTATAATGCTGAATAATTTAAAAGGTTTTATTTCCTTTATCAGTGAGTTCTAAAATAATTAACCAATGTGTAAATAGAAAATCAGACAATAGCCTAAGGTATGAAATTCAAAATGTTTACATATATAATAAAAACAGAACAGAAATTTTGCATATTATTTTAGTAAGTCAAAGAAAGATACTGGGGAAGACCACATCAATAGAACTGATCAAATTGAAGTAGAATTTGAGCTTGAAGGCAAGTTTGTTAAAATATTACATTACGAAATTGAAAAAGACAAAAGAATATAAATATGGGGACCCACATAGTGAATTGAGACAACCTGTACCTTGTGCCCTGAAAGACAGAGAGAGAAAGAGAGAGAGAGAGAGAGAGAGAGAGAGAGAGAGAGAGAGAGAGAGAGAAGAGAAAGAGAGAGATACAATAAAAATTCCACTTGGTGAAATATAGTAGAGAAATAATATAAAAATACAAACATTTAGCTATAGGAACCATTTAGAGCCCCTGAGGAACAAACTATAAAAGAAAAATACATGCATATTTCAACTAGTAAGAATATATGAAAAGAAAAAGAATATAGAAACCTGAACAAGAGAATCACCGATTTGCTTATGGAGGAGAACACATCACAAGAACAGCAGATGTTTCAGTAGTATGCTAATGGCCAAGGGAGCAGGCAAGGATGTATTTCAAACAGTGACAGTAAGAACTGCCAACCTAGATTATTGTACTCGGTGAAGTTATCCCCCAAACAGAAGGAGGTATAAAAACCTTCCAAGACAAAGTAAAAGGAGTTATAACTACAAAAGAAATCCCAGGCACAGAAGTGGGAAAAAGTGCTCAGAAATGAATTACATTAGAAGTATAAATAATAAAATATAAATTATGAAATAATCAAACACAATCACTTGATAAAATCATCAAAAGTTTAAAGTGTACAAATAACAGAATTTTAAGCTTTCATAACAACCAGCAAAAACTGTGATTACTTAATAGCCACCTCTGATAATAAGCTTGATAGTTAATACTCATATCTAAGCATTGGTTTTTTTGACAAGAATGTCTTCAGTTGTAAAGTCTGAGCATCAAAAATTACAAATTTACTAATAACATTAAAGGGAGATAATCGCATCTCAAATATTTCATGACCAGAGGGCAGTGTGTGTGTGGGTGTGTTTCTGACAGAGAGGCAGATAGACAGACAGACAGAGACACACCCAGAGACAGACTGAGAGACACAGAGCATAGCTTTCTTACATGTACATATACACTGTCCACTGTGTTCATTTGCACATAAGTACACACACACACATGCAAATACATACAATCCTTCAATCAACAAGTCAATAAATAAGCAAACAAACAAAAAGATGGACAGTTACCACAATAAAAGAGCAAACTAGAGGATAATATCCTCTATCCTCCACTATACCTTCTTTCAAAGATTCTTGTAACTTGCTGTGTAGAAGTTTCTCACCTTGAAGGATGCTGTGGAGAAAAAGATGCAGTTAAGTCTATCATAAAGTCTGGAAAAATAGTGCTGACTCTCTCTTCTGGACCTGATTATATTAAACATATTTGTCAATATATTCACTCTAGGAAGGGGTAAATAGTTACAATTTGGAACTGATAAACTTGGTATTTATTAATTATATTACTTAAAATTACTTAAAACAAACAGTAATATTTTTGAGGGAGGATTGCTTATTTCATCTAGCAGATTGAAGTTCATCACCCAAAGTTGACAGGCCACAGGAACTCAAGTTAGAAAGCCGGAGGCCAGAGCTCAAAGAGAAATTATAGACTAATGCTTCTTATTGGCTTGTTTTTGGTAGCTTGATCAGCCTGCTTTCTGATACAACAACCTGCATGGCCTATAGTGTGCTGGGCCCTCCTACATCAACCATGAATCAAGTAAATGACCCACAGCCAATCAGTTTATGAAGATTTGTTCTCAACTGATATTCTTCATCCAAGATCATTCTCGCTTTTGTCAAATTAAAAAACAAAAAATAAATATTGACCCTCGTGTCAACTTGAGACACCAATACATTTCTATTAGGTCAATAGCCTCCCTTCTTGATTAGACTAAGGCTCTCATATTAATATCAGCATCACAATATAAAACTTCAATAAATTTTTAAAAATTCAAAAAATGTCCTCTTAAAAATCCAGTTACCTCTTTAAAAATTTGAAGTGTCTAAACCCCAGGCTTATGTATAACAAAGAATAAATTGCATATTTTTAAAAATATTTTTGTCATTTCCTTTTGACATTTCAGTTTAATTGCAACGTCTCCCTTACGTCCCTCTAAATTTCCCTGTACACACCTCCTGGGGAGACTTGATTATCTTTTAACAATTTAAGCACATTAATTTATGTGCTAATCCAACTTTTGCTGCCGAGTATCTAATCCAGTATTAAAAGAACAAATATTTATTGGCTCATGTTTTTAGATCTTTAAATCCATGGCAAATTCAAATAGAGACCATAGAGGAATGTTGTTTTATTATTTTCCCTATCACTTGTTCAGTATGCTTTCTTATATATACTCAATAGTCTGTACCTCCCAACATCAATCATCAGTCAAGAAAATAACCACACAATTGTGTCTATGGGCCAATCTGATGGAGGCAATTCTTCAGTGGATGGTATCCTCTTCCTGTAAAACTAATTCATGTCTACTTGACAAAAATAACCAGTACCACTATTTGGCTATTACCTCAATCCAGATGTTTCATTTGTGTTTTATTAATCATTTCATGCTCCTCCTAGCCTGTCTCAGAGCCTTAGCGTCTTCTTAACAGAACAGGGGCGTTAGTCTATCAAGATCTGAATATCTAGATATATGATCTTTGCTAGTTTAGAATAGTTTTCCATAGACTAATTCTTTGAAAAGAGGACTGAGGTATACCCTAGGGAATTCCTTGGACCTATATGTTGGCCCTTACCTCACTGAGCAGCAGTTTGAACTTTCTTCTTGAAAAATATAGTTATCTGTGTAGCCAGTGTAGTATTTCCTTTCAATATATGTTTCCAAACTTTTAAAGTCAAACATGAAAAGTCAGTTTTTGACTTTGATATGACATTCATGTTGAATTTATGAAAATATTCTTCACTTAGGTTCTGTGATCTCCAAACACATTAAACTCATGGTCATGGGAAATGGATGTCTCCGTTCTGGTCATTACACACTATCATGAGAGAGACAGTCACACAGTCTACATAGGTCCTGAATGCCTTACTCTTACTTAGTGAAGATTAACTGAAACAAAACTTGGGATTTCATCATCTATTATTGAAATTTTCTCCAACTGCAAAAACAAGTTGTAATTATAGAGTCTTTAGTAACTATTCAATCTTTTTTTAATGGAACCAACTAATTCTGGGTCATGGAATAAATACATGTTAGTAATCTTATTTGATTTAAGTAATAAAATCAATCCTGCTGAGAAAAATCACATTTGTTGCATTGTTGAAAATCCATATTTAAAGAGAAGTATTAAGTTTACACAAGGTTTGAAGGATTGAAAACTCTCTCATCAGCCTCTGAAATCATACCCCCATAGTTTTTCTAGTAGTGACATCCTCCAACAGAACAAATTTTCTTATAAATATTGAAGACCAGTGAGTGATATAGCATAATTACTCAGAATGCAATTAAGTAAGGGTTGACTCATGATATTACACATTCTATGCATTTGGATGATGTATATATGATACATAAATAACATGGTGTCAAATAATGTTTTTACTTCCTTATAAATAAGCTATTCTACTTTTTCTTTTCTTTCCTTCTGCCTCACATATCACTGATCATTACTTGTCTTCTTTTCCTGTCCAATGTTTAATTCTTTCAGGATATAATATATTGTGTGTGTGTGTGTGTGTGTGTGTGTGTGTGTGTGTGTGTGTGTGTGTATTCAGCTGTCCTTATGAACTGGATTATTTAATTTAGTAGCATATCCATTTCATTTTTCCTCTATATCATTTTATGGATTCATAGCTTATTTCATTTAGTGTTTAATAATAAGCTACTGCTGAATGGGTATCTGTTAATTTACAGAGCTCTTCTGACATGTCAGTGTGGGTCAGTGTGAGTGAAGTATTTTTATTTTATTTTATTTTATTTTTCATTTCTGGGACAACATCTGCCAAGAGTTATTGAAGGCAGGAAGGCTTCAAAATTAGTTACAGTCTCTCACAGTGGGGAAGGCATAAGGAAGGATCATGAGGCATCTGGTCATACTGTATATGCAGTCTGGAAGCTAAAGAATTGACTGTTAGTACTCAAATAGCTTTCTCCCTTTGATTCAGTCCATGACCTCACAAAAAGAAGAGTGCTAGACATAGTGCTGTGTTGTGGAATAATCCTTTTGTACACTGTGTGAATATATGTTGCTGTGGTTCACTTGATAAACACACTGACTGGCCAATAGCTGAACAGGATAAAACAAGGTGGGAAAGCCAGACTCAGAATGATGGGAGGAGTAAGTGTAGAGCTGGAAGGGTTGCTAGCAAGACACACAGGGAAGTGGCTATGTAAAAAGTATATTTTCTTATATAACTATTAAACTATGAAGAATGAAACTGAAGGTTAAAGACTCATTTTCATACACATTTGAATCTATGAAACTCCCAATAAAAACCTTAATATGCAAAAAGAATTTCACAAAAATACAAAGGCTTGAGGGGAGAAATTTGTAAGACAAACCGCAAAAAAAGAGCAACTTTCCAGAAAAAAATATGCTGAAAACAGCATAAAATATCACATTTCTAAGCAAAAGTGCACAATAAATTTAAGTGAAATTTTAGTTGTATTTTTTCTTTCCTATGAATTGGCCAAATTCTAAAAGATTACATCCTGATTCTTGTGGATGTATTAATTTGTGTGTTGGTTATGAAATCGTTTTAAGCTTGATCAATATAAATTCAAAACTTTAAAACATAGGATTCATTCAATTTCCTGTCTAGAAATTAATGAAGATGATCCAAGCTGTGTGTGAATAAAGATCTAACTACTGGTACACTAAGCTTTTTGTAGTTTTAAAACTACCATGAAACAAATGTATGTCTTACAAAACAGAAATCAACTACAGCTATAAATACTACACAATTTCAACAGAAAAGTTTGTAAAAATTAATAAATGATAAATATATATGTGTGTGTGTGTGTGTGTGTCTTTTTCATTTTACTGGAATGCAAGTAGAAATTATTTTCTTTCCTTTGTCATTCTAATTGGCATAAATGTATATATATATACATATATACATATATATGCACTTATGTATTTTATTACAAAAATATAAGTGTTTGTGATGTTGCTTGACCTGAAATGTCTCCTGTATGCATAAGGAGTGGATTATTTTGCTCACATGTATTATTGCTACTTAGGAATAATTTGTAACAATTAGCAGGAAAAAATATTAGGCAAGGTAGACAATTCATAGAGAAGTTTTATGTGTGACATATTTTCCTGTCAGATGCTTCCTCTCTGCTGTTACAATAAATAGTAGGAGTTGGTTTTTCATTCCTACTGATATGATTCCTAATGTGAGGTAATATGTCCCCACTATTTGTTAACCAGCACAAATCTTTCTTTCCTTAAAGTGTTACTTGTCAAGGATTTTGTCACAGCAATGTAATGCACAGTTAATACAAATGTGAGAAAACATACATTTATACACAACTATAAGTATATTATATACAAATTATGTAACTTTACAGAAAAGAAATGCTGATTAATTAATTACCAATTAATAAAATTAAGATGGATTAGGTTATTCAAATGTTAAATATTTATAAAACTTTAGGAATAAGCTAGACCCATAATATAATAAAGAAGATAAAATGTAATTGCTTTAATTTGAAAAAATATTAGAGATATGATTAATAAAAGCATGTTAATGAGAAATGAGTAATTCTGCCGTGAATTTGAAATGCTCCTTTCAAAAATCTCAGAGTAAATGGCAATACTATAGAAACTAGCAATTCCTATTATAAATTTGCCCTACAGCAACATATGGATAAATGTCTTTATTTATCATTTAGAATTTAAATATTAATTAGCCAATTTGACCTACTGAATACATGTTTAAGAGAATAAAATAATCAGTAAATTAACTGGTAATGTAGAGTAGATGCTTAAATTATGATTATATTATGTTAGAATACACATGACAATCAAGGAACTACAGAAATCCATTATTACAGCAATAGAAAAACATATTTAATACAAAAGTAAGTACCAACCACTGTTTCAAACACTAAAAAGGCAAAGGAGTTAAGAGAGTTGGCTTTAGCTGAGATTTACTCCAGTTTATAAAGCAACAGGAGCTGTTTCTTGGGAAGAGAATGGGCTTAAAGAGTTCAAATAGAACGAGAGACCTTTGTGCAAGAGAAAGCATCTGCAACCATCCAATGACACCCCATAGTTTTTAAAAGGAATTAATGTAAACATTGATGAAAGTTTCACCTTGCAAAAGAAGCTAAATTGAGAAAAGCAATATTCTTTGCAATTGTAATTTTAATGGCTGAATTGTGCCTAAAAATTTAGCACAAGTCTCCCAGTGATGGTTGTGGATGCCTTTAATCCCAGCACTAAGGGTCAGAGGCCAGTGATCCCCTGATCTCTTGAGTTTGAATTGAGCCTGGTCTGCAGAGTGAGTTTCAGGATACCCAGGGCTACATAAATAAACCCTGCCTCAAAAAACAAAAACAATAACAAGCAAAACAACAACAACAACAACAACAACAACAAAAATAGCACGTAAATGAATCTCACATGTATTTATATTATATCTTCTATATAAAATATCAATATTTATATAAACTTAACATTATATAAACATAAATTTAGACATAATATATAATATATGGGATGTGTTATAATGTATAATATAAGGGATTTATTAGAATTGCTTGCAGGGTGCGTTCCACTTACTCTAATGATGGTTGTCTGCCAACAGAAAATCCAAGAATTGTTCTTCAGTCTATGAGGCTAGATGTCTCAGCTGGTTTTCATTATCCATCACAGTCCTGAAGAAGCAGTGATAGAATGAACTTACCAGCAAGAACAAGAACCAAGAGGCAAAACCAGCAACCTTTCTTTTTATATGTCTTCCAGCAGAAGGTGAAAAACAGATTAAGGGGGATTTTTCCCTCCTCAAAAGATCTGGAAGCAAGGTGGGACTTGCCACTTGAATAATTTAATTGAGAAAACAATTCCACAATGGTGTCTCCAGCTGTTTGGGTTTTAGTAAATTCCAGATCCAGTCAAGTTGACAACCAAAAAGAGCCATCATTCATGTCAATTTACTTCTTCACAATTACTATAAGAGTTACAATTTTCTTTATCATAAATCTGAATCCATAAGTTAAATAAAAATAATTTGCTCCATATTGATTTCCAAAGTGGCTATACAAGCATGCATTCCCACCAGCAGTGGAGGAGAGTTCCTCTTGTTCCACATCCTCTCCAGCATAAGCTGTCTTCTGTGTTTTTGATCTTAGCCACTCTGACAGGTGTAAGGTGGTATCTCAGAGTCATTTTGATTTGCATTTCCTGGATAATTAGGGATGTTGAGCAATTCCTTAAATGTCTTTCAGCCATTTGAGCTTCCTCTGTTGAGAATTCTCTGTTTAGTTCTATAGCCCATTTCTTAATTGGACTGTTGGACATTTTGATTCTAATTTCTTGAGTTCTTTATATATTCTGGATATCAGCCCTCTGTCAGATGTGGGAGGAGAGGGGCTGGGGGAAAAGGTGGGGGTGGGGGCGGGAGCGGGGAGGACAGGGGAATCCATGGCTGATGTTTAAAATTAAAACACAATTATAATAAATTAAAAAAGGAGGAAAAAAAGCAAGTTCCAAAAAAGTAATAATTTGCTCATATTTTCACAAAATATAAATGTTGTTTTATGTGTTGACTCTAGGCTGCATGACTCCATAGCCATGTTTACAAAAGGATGTGTTGTAAATAAAGTCAGACTTTTCAGTAAGTACATTAAAATGTATAAATACAAAATTATAGCAGTCTTGATGATGAAAACTCATTCATGCAACATACCTTTCTTTAGTCCATAAATGTGAAGATTTCATTTGATCTGAATACTCCTCATGGAAAATTTAAAGGACCCCAGATTGTTTCTATATAAAGTTCTTCCATTAAAATTTAAACTATGTCATTTTTACTTTTACCTACTTTTCTAAATGGATGTTAAGAATGAACTTTAAGTTATACATGCCAATTAAAACCAATTCAAATGCCATGACAGAGCACTATTAAAAATATTTTTAATGCCCTGGTTAGGACATTCCTGGACTCTAAAATATAATGAAAAAAAAAGAGAATTAAAAAAACTATCATATACAAATACATTAGGAAAAGAAATTCATAGCAGGGATATTAGAAAGTATCTTTAAAGGAGCACTTGAGTTGAGGGGAAGTGGGGAGTTAGAGAGGGAGGGACACACAAACACTGAGAGAGACAGAGTAAGAGAGAGAGAGACAGAGACAGAGACAGAGCAGAGACAGAGAGGCAGAGACAGAGACAGAGACAGAGAGAGGTGCATACCTTGTGGTAATACAGAGAATGAGAGAGAGATTCTTGCACAGTCAGAAAATTCTTGATTTCTTTTTTTTTAAGCTTTGAAAACTGATTTTATTAAAGTCATTGCACTTGGTCATTTTAATGACAGCACAAGGCCATTCAACTGTAAAACTTCTCAACCTGATTGTAAAGATTGTCTCATTCTGCTCATACCTTTCAAGTTTATATCAAACATAGAACATTCATTAAAAGGTCTACTAGAGCATTTGGAATGTTTTTCTTGTCTCTGATCAGAGTATGGAGTATTAAAAAAAAGGGGGTATGGAATCATTTGGATCCTGATTAAATGTGTGAGTGAGAATTTAAGTGAGGGTTTTTCTTGGGAATGCAGTGGTGTGAATTAATGAATAGATTCTAGATGTCCCTTCCTTGGTGTCCTTGGTGGCTCCTTAACCTGCATGCCACCTTCAAGGTCAGCAAGTCCCAAGATTGCAGGGAAGGTAATTGAGGCTGAAAACCCAAGAACTACCTCCTCAAATTTAGTTGGATAACTTATGATAATGAAGAGAGAGGGGGGAAGGAAGGAAGGAAGGAAGAAAGGAAGGAAGGGAGGAAGGAAAAAGAGAAAGAAAGAAAGATAAATTTACAAATATGGCTGGAGGTATGGCTTAATGATAGAGAACATTTACCAGCCATGGACAAGGCCCAAGTTCATATGCTTCACCTTACCCATATTTTGGAGTAAGAATAGTGGGATTTCTTTCTCTTCAGATAGAAAATTTGGAATTCCTTTAAAAACCACTGTAAGCAGAGTTTTCTTTCCCACCAACAAACTCTCAAATAACCACACAGGGAGTTATTATTAATTATAAATGATCTGCCAATAGGTTAGGCTTGTTACTAACTAGCTCTTACAACTTAAATTGACCCATATTTCTTATCTACATTCTACCACGTGGCAGTATCTTTTCTCAGCATGGCATGTTCATCTCCTGCTTCTTCTGCATCTGGCTGCTGTCTTTACAGTGTTTCTTGCTCTGATGCATAATAGTCACAGGTGAAAGATATTTGTGTACACTAAATACAATCATAGGTATTATGGTAGCTTAACTGTAATTTACCCCCATAATCTCATAGGAAGTGGCAATTTAAAGAGATGTGGCTTGTTGGAGTGTGTATGGAATTGTTGGAGGAAGTGTATCATGTTGGGAAGGGCTTTGAGGTTTCCTATGCTCAGGATAGTGTCCAGGGTGTTGGTCCACTTCCTATGACTCTAAGATGTAGGACTCTTAGCTATTACTCCAGCACCACATTTGCCTACACACCTATGAGCTCCCACCCATGATGACAATGGACACAAACTCTGAAAGTATAAGTGAGCTACCCCAATTAAATGTTTTCCTTGTAAGAATTGTCATGGCCATAGTGTCTCTTCACAGTACTAGAAATTCTAACTAAGACAGAAGTTGGTACCAGGTACTGGATGGAACATAGCTATGATGGGCCTGACCACATTCTATTTTAAGGAATATGGACATTGAAACTGTGGATTAGAAAAGCAGTTGAACAATTCAAGTGCTGCTTAACGAGCCATACGAAAGTGGTGTTGAATGTGATTTGATGAACTGTAGGGAGCTTACTCAAGAGGTTACAGAGGCAAAGATTTTCATATGTTGTCTAGAAACAATTCTGGTGATATTTTGGTGAAGAAAGTGGCTGCATTTGCCCTTGTCTCAAAAGGTTGCTGGAGGCTAAAGTAAGGAATTTTGGATGAATTCCCTAGGCAGAGGTAATCTCGAAACAGCCTCGTACAGACTTTGTGGTATGAGCATTGATGTTAATTCTAAAGAAGATTTATAATGAAAAAGAACAATCTGTGCAAAGTAAATTAAAAAATGTAAAATTTAAGGAGAAAAGGAACAACAAAAAGTGTACTGGAACTACATCCTATGTTCAAGGAGATAAACAGATTAAGATATTTGAAAGGGATTCTGATGAGAAAGTCAGAAAAGAATTCATATGTTTAAGCGACTGAATTAAAAATTCAGATCAATACAAAATAAAGACATTAAAATATTAAACAAAATGTAGAATATAATTTGAAAACTTATGAAAAGGGATAAGAAGAAAACTATACCTAAACACAAGATAGGCAGAACCAATGTAAAAAAAAATTAACAAATTATAATTTTAGCTATAATTTTAAGGAGTTTGAAAGTGAAGTGTGCCTTTTATAAAAGACATAAATGCTGGCACAAATAGAAGGAAATATACTTATTTCCAAGGCATCAGTGTTATATACTTTTGGCAATTAAATTCAAATGCAAGTTATTTCATAAATAAAATGGTGTGTGTGTGTGTGTGTGTGTGTGTGTGTGTGTGCGCGAGCGTGCGCGCACTCGTGCACAACATTTATTGGTCAGGAATGAAGAGTAACTTTGAAAAAGGAGCCAGAGCCCAGCGGTGGTGGCACAAGCCTTTAATCCCAGCACTCAGGAGGCAGAGCCAGGTGGATCTCTGTGAGTTTGAGGCCAGCCTGGGCCAAAGAGTGAGTTCCAGGAAGAGCACAAAGCTACACAGAGAAACCCTGTCACGAACACGCACCCCCCCCCAACAAAAAAGAAAAAAGAAAAAGGAGCCAGAAAATTATTGTTAGGTCAACTTATTTTCTGATGCTGGTGACGGGACACATGCATTCAGTCAAGTGGTCTAGCCCTAAGGTCCACTCGTGGCCATTCATTTTTATCTTTTTTTTTCCCCAGGAGACTGTATACATAGCATAAAACATATTTCTCAATTTAGATAACAATGAAATCTCAGCACAAGATGTTATGAAAGTAATTATACATTTATAATTATAAGAACATTTTTGCAACATAAAATAAAGTTTTTTTAATAATAAACTTTTGAGATTAACATTTTATAATTATTTTACTCTTCTGCGGATTATTCTGTAGGTTATTGATAATGTTGTTCAAAAAAATCTTTCCTGTGCCACGGTCTATCTTTGATTTTTAAATTCACTACATTACTTCAAAAGAACTAACAATTTTACCCTGAGTATTTTGGTGAGTAGAAAATAGTTAAGAGTCTTAGTTAGGGTTTTTATTGCTGTGATAAAGCAACTTGGGGTGGAAAGGGTTTGTTTCAAGTAAATTTCTGGGTCACAGGCCATCACTGAAGGAGGTTCAGGATGGGATTCAGGGAACCTGAAGAAAGTAATGCATAAGCTATAAAGAGTGCTGCTTTCTCACTTCTTTCACACAGCTTGCTCATCCTGATTTTTTGTATTATCCAGGACATATATCCAGGGCTATGGTTTCCCACAATTGTCTGGACCCATCCATATCAAACACTAATGTCCCACAGGCTTGCTTACAGGTGAATGTTATTGAGGTATGTTCTCACGCCTGTTTTCCTTTTCTCAGCTAACTAATTTGTGTTAAATTCACACACACACACACACACACACACACACACACACTAAAATAAAATAAAATAAATAATACAGGACAGTAAATATGTTTGAAAAAAGCCAACTTAATGATTTTAAAATCATTATATTCACATACTTTTAGTATTTATGACTCTAAAAGAAAAAAAAGTAATTTCATCAAATCAGGAATTAATACATTCTGTTTTTGACTTGTTTTTCTAAAATTAACATTTAAAATATTACATAGTTTTGTAGAAAATGTAAAATTAAGATTGTTCCTTTCAGTATCTTGATAAGTTGCCTGGTTAGTTTATAGTCAATTCTATTCTTGGCAGTATAAACATTTACCTTTTTACTCTGAGTGCTCTCTCTGTGGGACAGCACAAAATCAGCATGCCCCACACTAGAGAAAAATATCAATAATACTAAACACTGGTAAATATATCCAATTTGGCAAAACTTGTTACCGTAATTGAAATTAGTTTTGTAGCACATACAAGTTCCAGCAACACTGTACCTTTGTTACTCTCAGGACATCACCTCTGTGTTCCCTCTGCTTTTCCTTTCCTGAGAGTTTTTCTATGTTTAGTAGCACATAATGTGACAGAGATTGTGATTTAAAAAAGGAAAAAAAAATATGAATTTCTTCACTAAAGTGAATAGTAGACACTCTATCTCTTAATGTTCTGATTTTGTGGCTCTAAAACAAATTACTGCTATTGTGTTCAAACAATTTGATATTTGCTACATCTGTATACATTCTGTATGTAGTATGATCTTTCCTAGCTTGTCGCTGGCTGTGATTTAATTCTTCCCCAGGTCAAGGACAGAATTCACTGTACATGGCTCCTCTCTTTAAAAATCCATCCCTATGTGAGTTCTTCAACAACTCTCTTTTATATCAATCTTTCTTTCAAATGTTGGGGTGTGAATTTCACACTTTCAAAGATAGGACATAGCTTCTCTTCAAGCTTAGCTGAAATACCGCTTAGAGTGATGTAATAATGCTCAGGACATTTGAGGATTCTCATTTGGCTTCATCTCTGGAAACTGTGCTGTAGATTTGTGATTACATGCAAAGACAACATGTCTAAAGTATATTGTCTATCATATGTGTATGTATGTATTCATGTATATTTATACATATGTGTGTATCTGTTACCTATCTATCATCTATCTTACATCTATCTATCATCTATCTGTCATTCATCTACTATCTATTTACCTGTCACTTATCTATAACCTATCAATATATTTAAGTCTATGATATATTTATTTATCAATATATCATCTATGAAAAATCTAGTCTTTAATAAGTTTAATACAAAAATTCCTCAGAACAAATGCTAATTAATATGAACAAAGTACATTCTAAACTACAACCAATAAAATGAAAAGACAATATTACTAAAATAATTGAAACACTGTATGAACCTTTTCTTCATATTTAAAAATAAATACATTATATACTAAGAATGAAAATCATTACATTGTCCTATACTACTAAATGATTACTATTTTTTATTGATAGAAGTATCCTAATAATGTTACGATTACTAGGATGAGAAAGTTAATAAAATATGTTTAAAATATAAAATTATTTATTTTAATTGCCTAATGGTTGTTGAGAACATAGTATTTGTCAGGTATTTGTATTTTAGTGAAGTATTCATTTAATGTTGATTATAATGATCTTATTAATAAAATGTTTACCCAGCACTCGGGAGGCAGAGCCAGGTAGATTTTTGTGAGTTTGAGGCCAGCCTGGGATACAGAGCAAGATCCAGGAATGGTGCAAAACAACATAGAAAAACCCTGTCTCAAAAAACCAGAATAAATAAATAAATAAATAATTTTTAAAAATGTTCAATGAAATCACAAGAACAATTAGAAATTGAAATCATTTTCCTTAATAAATGTATAAAATAAAGTACAAAATGGTACACAACCACATATTTGAAAGCATGTGCAGGAATGTAATGACTGTCATTTTGAAGCCATTTTCACCGCAGAGGCTTTGAGTTTGCAATCATCTGTGAGAGTACATCAACTGAACATAATAACTCACATTTGAAAAAACAACTTGTCCTTTGTTTTGGCACATCTGTCATTGCACTGTAGTTATGTCAATTTAATAATATCAAAAATTATGTCAACTCGCAATCACTCTTTTACTCATACATCGCTTTTGAATTACATTATTGAAGTGTTAATAATTATTAGGCCTTGTAGTTTAGGCAAGGTTGAAGGTCAGCTTCAGTACACATCAGTTGATTGTGAGCCCCTCAGAACATTTGTTCCTAGAGGATGACAAGGAAGCCAAAGACATAGCTCCAATGTCAAATGTGGCTATATATATTTTACATCTTTGGGCACCTTTCAATTCAAAAGAGATAGAGCATGTCACGTGGGAAGTATGGAGTTGAGAGTATCTCCAAATTGAGTGTACTATTCAGTGAAAAAGGGCCCCAAGACTAGCTGTATTTATTGGATCACCTATCATATATAAACATTATGCTGTACCTGTCAAAGAACTGAATCAATAACTCTTATTCCTTCACTATGACATTCATTGTTCTTTGCCATGCTTAAGTGTTCCCTAGCTCGGAGTCTTATACACTGACATTTATGAAGTTGGTATTCCCATTTCTCTCATCAACAAACATATTTTAACTCACTATATTCCAAATACCTAAAACTGGTATTCAAAAGAGATGAAATGCTCATATCAGGGCCTTATATCCATCAACCTCCCTTGCAAATTCTCATTATAAGATAAAGGAACTGGCGATCTTTCTCTATTTCATAATATTGCCAGACAAGTAGAGAATAGCTTTATGTTCACTCTACTTTCTTCTAAAATAAGAATAATAGTAGAATGGTAAGGAAAGGGCTTGGAGTATGTCAGCACTGGCAGAGGAAGAGAAAAGGAAGGTGCCCTGAGTTGACATATATGTACTAGGAGCAGGAGAATTGGTCTTAAAAAAAATGATGGTAGAAAAAGAAATGGGGAATTTATATCATACCTAGTATATTTCAATTACAGATATGTTGAGTCACTGAAGAAAGAGAGAATCCACTTACCACTGCCTCCTCTAAACAAACCAGATTGTTTCATAACCCCTTTTGAGTTGTCATAGTATTCTTTTAAATCCCAAATAAAATAGTAAATAGCAAATATATCTCCTCCGCTGTTCATGACTTTTATATTCCTTGATTATTGATGCAGTACTCAATGACATAACACATTCAAGTATCTGAGAATACAACCGACTTAAAAGTAACGTGACTCATCCTGTTTCCTACATCTCTAGAGCAGACCTTATAAAAATAAATCATACTTCTGCTATAAAAAAGGACATTTTCAAACAGTCCATCCTTATTTGTCTCTAATGAGACCAATTTCAATCACCTAGAGAAAAATTTTATTGAGAGATTCCAATTTGCAGCATCCAGTAGTAACCATGTATATGATTCTATGAAATACATAGATGACTCTTGTGCATTCGAATCTTTTCCATTTAAACAGATTACTGTAGCAAATGTTTTAATATAGTGCTTAACAATTTTATATGAAAAGAAACTCTCAATTAGGTTTGGAGTACTCATGGTAATCTATTTCAATACTCAACTATTGTGTATTACTGAACATAAGAATGTGTGCAATATGTGGGTAGAAATTTGGAAAAACATCATCAGAAAAAGAATTAAATATTAGAATAAATGTATTTTAAAATATGATATGTGTATGTATGTGACTTTATTTACATACACACACACACACACACACACACACAAGTCAAGAGACATGTTTTCTCATCCTATCTGAGGTAGCCTGGAGAATGAGAGAGATAATATTTATAATTATGAGACTAAATTAATGTAAGCTAGTGTTCTCATATGCCAAACGTGACATTGATTATATATAGATACATGCACACATTGTTGATTATACCTATTAAAACAATTTGTGTTAGGCCTTTATGTTTTCATCATTTTTTAAGAATAAACACTATTTATTTGCTGGATCTGATGCAAGATCATTTTATGGAGACTCCACAAGTGTTGCTCATGAATTGCCATAGCTAAACTCTTGCAAATTTGGTACTTAGACTAATTCCATATCTTAGAAATAGTAACAGTTCAAAAAAATTAGTTGTTCAAAATTGTTACATATGTATCAATCTATATCCATCTATAGTGTAGATGAAGTAATTTGAATCCCCATGCAGCCTAACTTGGAATATGTTTCAAATTTGTCTCTCAATAAAATATTTTTCAGTAGAATAAAAACACAAGTATTAAATGGAATAAACTACTTTATTTGACTCAGTGCTTGCTTTTAAGCTACTTTTTTTGGTCTTAGTTGGTTTATAAAAAATGAATTGACATTAAGTATTTTGCAAGTTCAAAAGGGTTGAGGATTTCTCTGACCTTGTCTTTCTGAAAAGATCTAAGTAAAATAGATTAGACTTGAATAGCTGGTCCTGAAAGATGAAGATCACAGGGGCCAGTAGGTAACAGGAAAGGGCTTTTTGATCAATATTGTCAGTTGTAAAGTGTTTCTCAGTGTTTTTGTTTATTGTAAGTATGAGTTAGAAGATAAAAGAAATAAGAACAAAATAATCCTATAAATATCGAAAGTATTGCTTTATGGAATTAAGTTTTCATATATGTAACTACTGAGTCTCAGATTTACAAACACTATTCTTTAGATACATAGTGAATATTTACACATATACACTTCAATTTATTAATCTAACTATTTATGAAATCAATATATGTAGGATAAATTATGGATATAGTGCACAGATATATGAGATACAGTCAAGAGAAATAGAAAGTAAAATTATTCTCAGCTCATTCAATGTTCTTAGGAGATACTTAGCCAAATAGTTTGCATTCATGTATTCAAATAAATAATGCCAGTATATGTTCAAATACGATATAGAGTTCTTATGTGGTATTGATGATAATCCTAACATAACATATTCATTCTACCTCTAAGGAACTCTCACTTCTATTATTTCTGAGATTATAATTAGAATGTTGGCTCAACCATTTTTAGATAAATGGATGGTCAGTGCTCAGTGGTGGACAGTTGGTGGATAAATGCAGCATTCCTTTCCCATCGTCTTCTGCAGAACATATCAACATTCTGACTTGTGTTCACAACTGTCCACTTTGCAGAATGTATCTCTGAATTTAATCATCTTCTTTAATTTCAAGATATTTTATTTTTGTCTGGCAGAGTTTTCTGAGAGCCATAGACTACCAATAACTTTTCAATTCCAATTTGACACTTCTACACTTGAGAGGCTATGGTCTAGTGATGTATATCAATAAAATGGGATGATTAAACTAACTTTGAGAAGCTCTTTTTTCAGTCTCTATTTTCATGTGGTTGATTTGTTCTGTTTTTCAAAGGATCCCAATTTGCTCCAGCATCCTTTCTTACCCCTTCTGGGAAGTGTGCATCTGTTTCTGACATCTGCCTTCTATCTTCTTTTGTAAATTATGAAGTGATTCCAACTCTTTTTTATCAACAAATTACCCTTAGAAGCATTTAGAGACTATAATGATTCTTTGATTTCCTTTGATTCTTTATGAATTTGCAAAATTACTCAATGCTTATATTAGCTTTGTTTGTCCTTTCTCTTTCCATATTTAATATTTATAGCTGGCAAGCCCAGATGGTATACTTTGTTATGTCCTGAAATGTGGCTATTTTTTCAACCCTTAATTATAGTAATGTCAGACTGTAATATCCCTTGCCTCTTTCTAGTTATATTTCACATTTGTTGTATTATTTATTGAGGAGACTACATTTTGACACTTAAAAATATATAATGGCATTATCCTAACAATGTTTTTAGTTGTCTACTTTAGACAATTGATTTTTCTATGCATTATAATCTCAACTTATTATATTTTTAAAGTTTTATATATATCTGGGTATTGTTAGGTCCTTGCAGATAAAATAAAAGAAAACTATACAAGGAAATAAATGAAACCTGAGTTCATAGAACAGAAGCATTATAAAATGTGTGGTAACCTTTATTAAAGTGTGTAAGTATAGTTATTACAATTTAGAAATTCAATAGAGAATATTTAGCATTTTATATTAATTCTTTATCATAACAAATATATTATGTGCACCTATCTTTTTCAGACTTTACAATTTTATTAGCATTTAAATCTACAAAATTTTACATTAATAACACAGAATCATATAGTAAACAATCATTGACTCATTCACTTAATTTTAGTTGTTTTGTTGCATTTTGACGCAGATCCCATTTATGTTTTGTTAATAATGACAAATTTTTACTACTGTATTTCTTTGGAACTGTTTAACAGGCATGCAAACTTCACAAGTCAATTTCTTTAAAATATTATTTTTGAGTTGCATAGTTTTACAGTATTTTTTCACTTCTAATTTTATTTAAATTATAATTTTAAAAACTAGTCCTAGCTGGGTGGTGGTGGCACACACCTTTAATCCCAACTCTTGGGAGGCAGAGCCAAGCAGATCTCTATGAGTTGGAGCCCAGCCTGGTCAACAGAGCGAGATCCAAAACTACACTGAGAAATCCTGTCTTGAAAAACAAAACAAAATGAAAACACAAAACAAAAAACAACAACAAAAGACTAGTCCTATGATGTTTAAATTCCTATGCCAGGAACCACACAAATAACATATCTCAGTTTAGATTTCTTTCTTTATCATCTGGAATATTTTCTCACAAAATTCCTGGAGGATCAGACCTAGAAATAGAAGCTTTCTCTCACATAACAGATTGCTCTGAGCAAATAAGTCAGGACTTTGCCCTTGGATTCCACATCAAACAAGATTACATAGATTCTTCAGCTATTACACTTGACACTGTCAGGCACCTTTTAAAAAGACATCTGTAGCAACACCTCAGACTGCTTTTTCCACAGCTCTGTGAAAGGCTGATGCATTTCAGATGAAGCTACATGACCTCTTGTTTTTCATGTCTATGTACAGTCTTATTTACCCCTGTAATATCAGCCTGGAACAAAGGATAAACATTTTTTGAGAAAACAGAATAAATTTTGTGGGTGGACTAGGTGCAGGTGGGGACAGGAGCCGGAGGGATCAGGTAGGGCAAGGGATGGAATGAGAGGATTAAGAGAGAGACAGCTGAGACTAGGGGGAGTTGAGGGTGAGGTTGAAACCTAGCGCCCTGGAAACTTCCTAGAATCTATGAGACTGACCCTAGTCAGGACTCCTAGTAATGGAGGATACAGAATATGAACTAGCCATTACTTGTATTTCAGCAAGGCTTTCAGTGTTCGGACTGGGTTGCATTAGGTTGAATTGATGGCCAAGGCGGTCCTGTGAAGATTCTTAAAAAAAACAAAAGAAAAGAAAAGAAAAACAACTTAGACTGATGCTAGGACTGAGGGTGGCTCTCCAAAACCGTTAAGTGGGGCCCAATTGCTGAGATCAACATACAAACAGCCCATTGAATGCAGAAAGATCAAGCTGGTGCCTGCATGGAGCCTTCACTCCTACATTCTAATATTTTTATCAAGGGAAGGTACTCTGCAGGCTACCGAAAGAAATCTGAACATCAACCCAGCCACATAAACCTCCATCTACAATCTCTCCTACCTGCAGGATGTGCTGTGGGAACGGTGGCACAGAAGTTGTGGGAGTGGAAATCAGTTTAAATAGATGCCCACTCCAATAGAAGGAGTCCGTGCCCTATACTGCATGGATGGCTGGGAACCAGGAACAGGATAGAGTCAAGACTAAGAGTGAAACCATGCAAGACTGGAGGAAAAAGTCAATGAAATGGTCTCTAGTGATATTCTGCTAAACTTATAGACTGGTGTTTTGTCCAATTGTCATCAGAAGGCTTCCGTTGCAGCACATGGGAGGAGATGCAGAGACCCACAGCCAGACCTTGTGCAGAGAGAGAATCTAAATTGAAGGTCTCAACTGACCCCTCCCCTTGAGATTGGGGAATTCATGGAAGAGAGGGAGGAAAGTCTACATAAGTGAGAAGAGATGGAGAATATTAGAACACGGCCCACCAAATTAACTAAGTAGGGCCTCACAGAGACTGAATTGGCAAGCACAGGGCCTGCATGGATTTGCACCAGGTCTTCTGCACATATGTTATGGCTGTTAGCTCAGTGTTTTCATGAGACACTTAATAGGGAAAGCAGATGTGTCTCTGATGCTTTTGCCTGCTTTTGAGAGTCTCTTAGTCCTATTCGGTTGCTTTGCCCTGCCTCAATTATGAAGGCTTTCCTCATGTTTTGTCCCATTTGTCTGTAGTCTTTTGGAGGCTGTTCTTTCCTGAAAAGCGGGGCGGTGGGTCTTGAGGAAAGGGTAGGTGAGGATAGCTAGCAGGAGTGGAGGGATGAGAACCTGTGGTTGTGATTTTCAATTAATATTGTAAAAAAGAAATCTAAATGGAGTCACCAAATAATGGGGAGAATGTTCCAATTCTAAATTTTTCATCACAAAGTGAAAACTCCAGTGTTAGGAATGATTTACCTCTAGTTTTGTTATTGGCCATATGGGTACCACAGAAATCCCCAAATGCCTCAGAGTATTGCTAAAGTAATCAGTTTCTCTTCACAAAATGATGGTAAGACCCTAATACTGAAGACAACACTTACATATTTCACTGAATACAGACAAATTGAACAGGTACCTAACTAAAGACATCACCCCTACTGATTGTTGTTCATGGTAATGGCAGGTACTCTTCACCACTACAGAGAGGGAAGGTTACCATCAACCTAGCTACAAAACCTATTATCTACAATGTTGACCTGCATGTAATATATGCTGGTGCAAACTTTGTGAAAACCAATTTTTGTGGCACTAACCAACCATTCTAAGGTTGAATTTAAGGCCTACTCTAAAAGTTGCAACCCATTCCTGACACTGATTAGGTGGCGTTGAACCTTAGACTGGATAGGCCATGGACATAGGAGAAAACCAAATACCTATGTTCTGCTATAGGGCCATAGCAATGAAATGACTGCTACTGCTATACCCATAGAACAATGTCTCACTCAGCTAACATCAGAGAAACTAGCTCTTATGGTAGATGGGAATTAACACAGAGACCCAACATTGGAAAAATGTGCAGAAAGGAAAGATTTTGAGACACTCAGTCCTAAATGGGATGTCCTCATCAAAGCCCTCCCCTGTGAACTCAGGATGTTATGTGGAAGGAGATGCAGAAATACTGTAAGCTATAGAAGAAATAGATGATTCCCAGGAAACAATGCCTTACAGACACAATAGGACATTTAATCTTGCTACAGTCACTTATTTTATTAGCATATATTTTATAAAAGACACTTAAAATTTACTCATAAAAACTGTACAACTTATTGATCATTCTTTACAGATATTCCAAATTTAAAATTTTCATCTGTCATACCATGTCTTACAGAGGTCACTGGGTTTCCTGATCTTAAATCTGATTGCTTACAGCTTCAGTGAACCAAAGAGGCAACTTGGGACATGGAATCATGGGGTTTCTGAACAAAGAACATCTTTTCAACAACTCTGTATATTATTATGATTATGATTATGATTATTATTATGTGTTTTAATTTTGTACATAAGCCATGGGTTCCCCTGTCCTCCCCCTTCCCACTCCCACCCCCACCTTCCCCCCAGCCCCTCCCCTCCATTCCCATGTCCTCCAGGACAAAGACACCCCTGGGGACTCATTTAAACCTGGTGGATTCAGTACAGGCAGGTCCTGTCCCCTCCTTCCAGGCTGAGCAAAATGTCCCTGTGTAAACCCAAGGTTCCAAACAGCCAGCTCATGCACCAAGGACAGGTCCCAGTCCCACAGCCTTGGCGCCTCCCAAACAGATCAAGCTATTCAATTATCTCACTTATCCAGAGGGCCTGATCCAGCCTGGGGCTCCACAGCCTTTGGTTCATAATTCATGTGCTTCCATTCGATTGGCTATTTGTCCCTGTGCTTTTTGCAATTTTGGATTCAACAATTCACGCTCTTGCAGTCCCTCCTCCTTCTCGACAGTTGGACACCTGGAGCTCCACCTGGGGCCTGGCTGAGGATCTCTGCATCCACTTCCATCAGTTATTGGATGAGAGTTCCAAGACGACTGCTAGGGTGTTTAGTCATCTGATCACCAGACTAGGTCAGATCAGGCCCTCCCTTGACCACTGCCAGCAGTCTCCTGAGGATATATCATTGTGGATTTCTGGGGACCTCTTGAGCACTCTGCCTATTCCTGTTCTCATGTGGTCTCCATTTATCATGGTCTGTTATTCCTCATTCTCCCTTTCTGTTCTTGATCCAGCTGGGATCTCCTGCTCCCCTAAGCTTTCTTTCCCTCAAATCTTGCCCTTCAAAACTCCCACTGTCATCAAGGTTGTTCATGTAGATCTCATCCATTTCTCTGTTATTGGGTGATCCCTGGGTCTTTCCTAGGGTTCCATTTTCTAGGTAGCCTCCCTGGAGTTGTGTAGCAGTCTAGTCATCTTTGTTTTACATCTAGTATCCTCCTATGAGTGAGTACATACCATGTTTGTCCTTCTGAGTCTGGGTTACTGTAGTTAGATTTTTCCTGCCTGGCCCACAGTCAGGACAAATCTCTCTCACCCACCAGGCCCATAGACGCTCAGACCCATCCAAGTAAACACACAGAAACTTACATTGTTTAGAATCTGTATGGCTGTGGCAGGTTTCTTGTTATCTACTTCTATCTTAAATTAACCCATTTCTGTTAGTCTATACTTTGCTACATGGCTTGTGGCTTACCAGTGTCTTTACATGTTGCTTTTCATGGCGACGGCTGGCGGTGTCTCTCCCCAACATTCTACTTCCCAGAATTCTCTTCTCTTATCTTGCCTATACTTCCTGCCTGGCCACTGGCCAATCAGAACTTTATTTACACAGAGCGATAGCCACAGCAGGTTACCTCACTCAGGATGATGTTTTCTAGATCCATCCATTTGCCTGCAAACCTCATGATGTCATTGGTTTTCTCTACTGAGTAGTACTCCATTGTGTATATGTACCATATTTTCTTTATCCATTCTTTGGTTGAAAGGCATCTAGGTTGTGTCCAAGTTCTGGATGTTATAAACAATGCTGATGTGCACATAGCTGAGCAAATGCCCTTGTGGTATGATTGAGCATTCCTTGGGTATATGCCCAAGAGTGCTACAGCAAAGAGAGAGAGAGAGCTTCAAAATTAACAAAATCAGAATTGAAAGGGGGGACATAACAACAGACAATCAGGAAATCCAGAGAATCATCAGGTCTTACTTCAAAAACCTCTACTCCACAAAACTGGAAAATCTAAAAGAAATGGATAATTTTCTGGATAAGTACCACATACCTAAGTTAAATCAAGACCAGATAAATCATTTAAATCGTCCAATAACCCCTAAGGAAATAGAATAAGTCATTAAAAGTCTCCCAACCAAAAAAAAAAAAAGCCCTGGACCTGATGCTTTCACTGCAGAATTCTACCAGATCTTCAAAGAAGACTTAATAGCAATACTCTTTAAATCATTCCACACAATAGGAACAGAAGGAATATTACCAAACTCCTTCTATGAGGCTACAATTACCCTGATCCCTAAACCAAACAAAGGTGCAACAAAGAAAGAGAACTACAATCACCCTCATGAACATTGATGCAAAAATACTCAATAAAATACTGGCAAACAAACTCCAAGAACACATCAAAACAATTATCCACCATGATCAAGTAGGCTTCATCCCAGGGATGCAAGGGTGGTTCAACATATGAAAGTCCGTCAATGTAATACACCATATAAACAAACTGAAAGAAAAAAAAAACCACATGATCATCTCACTAGATGCAGAAAAGGCATTTGACAAAATCCAACACCCCTTCATGATAAAGGTCTTGGAGTGATCAGGAATACAGGGAACATACCTAAACTTAATAAAGGCAATCTACAGCAAGCCAACAGCCAACATCAAATTACATGGAGAGAAACTCAAAGCAATACCACTAAAATCAGGATCAAGGCAAGGATGTCCCCTCTCCCCATGCTTATTCAATATAGTACTTGAAAGTTCTAGCCAGAGGTATAAGACTATACAAAGAAATTAAGGGGATACAAATTGGAAAGGAAGAAGTCAAGCTCTCCCTATTTGCAGATGACATGATAGTATACATGAGTGACCCCAAAAATTAAACCAAGGAACTGACACAGCTAATAAAAACCTTCAGCAACATTGCAGGATACAAGATCAACTAAAAAAATCAGTAGCCCTCCTATATACTATGGACAAACAGGCTAAGAAGGAAATCAGAGATACATCACCCTTTACAATAGCCAAAAATGATATAAAATACCTTGGGGTTACTCTAACTAAGAATGTGAAGGACCTATATGACAAGAACTTTAAGTCCCTGAAAAAAGAAATTGAAGAAGATGTTTGAAAATGGAAAGATCTTCCATGCTCATGGATAGGCAGGATTAACATAGTAAAAATTGTGATCTTACCAAAAGCAATCTATAGATTCAATGCAATCCCCATCAAATTACCAACACAATTCTTCACAGATCTGGAAAGAATAATACACAACTTCATATGGAAAAACAAAAAACCCAGAATAGCCAAAAGAATCCTGTACAACAACTCTGTATATTTTTATACATTATGTAATATAAATATGAATTTCTATTATTTCCAAATACCAGCTATAATTATTATATTGTATTTTAAATCATATGACTTTTTAAACATTAATATTAATATAATTTTTATTGCATAGGCCAAAGATAGTATCCCAAATGGAATTTTGAAATATTTTTGTAGTTAGATTGATGCTATCCCAGTAACATTAAATATAAGCTTATATTATTTATTTTCATGACACTTGTTACTGGGTATAAGACTTAATGTAGATGAATTTCTACATGCCCCTATTAAATGAAAAACATGGAGCCAAATATAGGGTTAAAAGCCTTAGAGAGATCAGGAAAATAGGGAAAGCCACCAGCCAAACTTACCTCACCAACTTTGCAGCTTCCCAAAACAAGTCGCTTCCTGTGTACCCACGCCTATATGCCTTACTGTTCTGCCATCTGAATTGCTCTCTCCATTACAGCTACATCACTTCCTCTTCCTACCCAGCTCTGTCACTTCCTGTTTGTCTGTACAGACCTCTAGACTATCTTGGTTAACTAGTTTGGGAATTTAAGGTGTGTGCCACCACACCTGGCACTGTTTCCAGTATGACCTTGAACACACAGAGATCCTGCCAAGTGATAGCATTAAGGGCAGGTGCTACCATTGCCCAACTTCTTTGAGCAGCTACTTTAAATGGCTTGCTATTTCTTGTGATCTCCAGGCAAGGTTTATTTATTAAAACACACATAAAATATTGTCACGTTTCAGCACAAATAAAATATCACCACACCTGATAGAAACATTTTCGTCAACAATTATTAACGTTAATGTCAATGGTCTTCAATCAACATGTGGTACTATTGGTTTAGTCCATGAAGCTAACTTTGAGGTTGGCCTTTGATTGAATTAATTTCAGAGTTATTCTAGGTGTCGGAGAATTAAAAAAAAAATGTAGTCTATATTTCTGTTACCTATTAGAAATGAGGATGATATGTGTAAAACTGATTATTCATGAAATGTTGAAAAGTAGGGAAAAAAAGGAAAAAAAAAAACTGTCAGACTATTTGAATCTTACATTAGGGTACTAATCTTATTTGTTGTTTTTTGTTTGTTTGTTTGTTTTGTTTTTGTTCTGTTTTTCATGACAGGGTTTCTCTGTGTAACTTTGTGCCTTTCCTGGAACTCACTTGGTAGCCCTAGACTGGCTTTGAACTCACAGAGATTTGTCTGGCTGCGCTTCCCAAGTGCTGGGATTAAAGGCATATGCCACCACCGCCTGGCATTTTTTTTTTCTTTCTTAGTTGTTTATACCATGAAACACTGAAATTATTGACTATTTCTGTGGAAGCCTCAGTAGTCCTAACTGTTAAAATCTCTAGGCATGATTATGTTTGATGTTTTAAGTTTCTGAGTCAAAGTAGATATGTATCTGTATAATTAAATTGAATTCTGTAGCATTATGAAATTATATGAAAATTTATCAGGTCCTTCCATATTTTCTAGGGAAAGTTCAAACCTTTAAAAGAATTATATGAATTATTTTCCTTCTTCATGACTAAGGGCAGTTTTTCTTTACTTTGTCTCTCTTATAATTATCCAGAATTATCTTCATACTTGGTACTGCAATGACCTTCCCATAACATGATACACAACACAGATTTGGTCTATGATGTCAACAGGTAGTTTGGAAAGAAATTATTGGGAAAAGGAAAGACCAGAAAATGTGATCAAGTGAAATAAAGCCAGCCAGACAATGCTGAAAAAGTATGCATTATTCTTTTTTTTTTTTTTTTTGAGCTGAGGATCGAACCCAGGGCCTTATGCTCTACCACTGAGCTAAATCCCCAACCTCTGCATTATTCTTTTAAGCCCATCTTCCTCTCCTAAGTCATGCCACACTACCTCTTTCCCAGATCCACAAAACGCCATGGCTGCTGATCATATGTGATTGTTAGAGAAACTTTTCTATTAAATTTCCCTTTTTATAACATGTCTTTAATACCAGTAACCATATCACCATTTACACGTATTTGAACCCTACTCTCCGATCAGTGTGGCTTTATGTAATGACAGATTCTTCAGCATAAAATAAATTCATTTCTCTTTTTAAAATGTGTCAGAAAGATTGAAGTTCACTAATTAGCTTTATGATGTTTCGATCTTGGTATGAAGAAATAAGTTTTCACTGTTTCTTCTATTTTTCAGTTTTTCACATTTTCAGGTATTCTAGCAACAATAAGTTTTGGGCATTTACAAAGTAGAGCCTTGTATAAATTGTCAGTATTGTTTGTTTACGGTGCTATTAAATAAGGTTAATGCCCATGTTCAAGGGAATTACGAGCTGGGAGAAAAGGAGGAAACATACAGGAAAGACAGTACGAAAATATACATCCATGTGCTAAAATAATTCTTGGATTTTAATGTTTTAAATCATTTGTTCCATGATGACTTTTATGATGAATACTAACAAGATGAACCTACGTGCTACGTTTTAAATAAATGCCAGATTTTTTATTTTTTGTAAAGTTGGAAAATGTAAACATTTTGCCCTCTGTATATATCAATTAGATATATAAATGACATTTATGATGTTCCATGATGAAACTTTGCTTCTGTTAGAAATTCTTGCCTGGTCTCTTTATTGTTATTCTTCCAAATCTTCATATATTATAAGTTGTCTTATTCTTTCTACTGTGCTTGATGAATACATCGATTCTGAAAGGTGAAAAAAAATCAAGATTGCACACGTTCATCTAAAATAGACAGCCTCTTTTCACTTTCCAATAAGTCTTAACAGTAGCAGTAGGAATTTTACCCAGACTGTTACATTTGTAAGTCATTTGTCAGCATTCAGAAACCAGATTAACTCCTCAGTGCTTCCTATGAGCCAGTAATATTTACTGTGTTGCCACTGAATTAATGTTATTAAAATAAACTCTATTTGCCTGAGGAAAGGAAAAAATTCAGTTCAATCTCAATACTCTCCATCATCTCCAGCACGGATTTTCTATTAGATAACTGAAGTTAAATATAATATATGAAAGAATAGGGAGAATTTAATCTTTTAGTTCAACATTATTATCGAGGATCTATTAGGACTTCAATTTTAATACTGGATTTAATCCATTTAAGCAAAGGTTAAATCAAAGGTATTGAAAAATACTTTCACTTCTTCAAGATGTGTCATTTTCATACTATTACTTAGATATTTTAACAATAAATTTTTAAAAAATGCTAAATAGACTTGAAGTTGTTTAAGGGAACTTTCTTAGAAAAAATAGTAGAAAATGATATAGAATAAACATGGTTTATTTTAATATATAGAATCTGACTGTTTTTAAAATATTAAAATTATTAGAGTAATGGGCTTCATGTAAGCTTTATTAATATGTACACCACAGAAGATATGTACATTGCTTAAATGTATTTCTGTTTTTATTTTTATAAAATCAAGTTTTTGCTCATACATTATTTAAAAATGTATTAATCAATATGCATCACTAGATAATATTGTAGAAAATATTTTCTTCAATAATGAGTCATATTAGAATAAAATAAATTTTCATACTTAATTCATGATTCAACTGTGAAAAAACCTGCTATATGTCTGATGTAAACTGAGAATAATACAACAGATAGAGTGTATTCCTAAAATGGTAATATCTTAATTGACTATAGCAAATATTGGTAAAACCATAGATATTGTACTAAGTGCTATGCCACAGATTTAGCAAATATGGTCTTTCTGTTTTAACTGCCATACAATCTACTCTATTCATGTAATGAAGAGTAAAATCATGTAGCACTCCATGGAGACTGATTAGAATAAAGAAAGAAAATATCTAAAAGTGCACACATGCACACACACACACACACACACACACACACACACACACCAGCCAATGTAAAATCTGATAATCATTAACCATATATTAAAAAAAACAAATGAGCTTATCTACATGTATTATTTATATGTATTCATTATTAAATGTGTTGAAAATAGAAAAAAGGCTCAAATTTCTGGATGGCAGTTTAATTTCTTTTAATTTTATCATGTCCATGAACTTCAAGTTGAGAAACAAATATGATATCCATCTATTTGTTTCTAATATTCATTAAGTTTGTTAAATTTTGAGTCCAGTTATAGATCTGAATATGACAAGAAACAAGTGTCTATCATGAATATTGAAAGATGCTGCATTCACGTTAACTAAATAAATAATATGTAAGTGGCAACATTTTCCTTAATGGTAATCTGAAATTCTGAAACATCTCTCCTTCATGTTAAATTCACTTTGCTATCTCTGTCACCTATATTTTCTTGATGATACATCTTTAATTTTCTGACACAGTTACAGGTTTGCAAAGTATATTCTGATGCATTATCCAACAGGAATCCTTTCTGTGACATGGTTCCAGTGTTTTTATTTCCTTTTAAACAACAACAAAAAAAAAATCCAGAATATTAATTTAAGTTTGCATTCATTCAGTGCAGGTGCAGCAAATGCTATTTTAAATTTTATAAGGAAGTCCGGTTTAAAATTTTACTTCTGCTTCTATATTAACTTTTTCAGTGGTCACAGGCTATGTAGAGTAGCTCTATACTGTTTGTAGAGGAGAAAAATACCGGAAAAGACAATTGTGAAAAGTAATACCTAGGTTGTAAAAATGTGACCATATAGGTGGAAGACTCTCAAACTACTGTATAGTATTAAGTATTAGTTTTATAATAACAGGAAGTATATGCTGTAAATAAATTTAACAATAATTAAAATAAGTTTTGTTTGACTGTATATGAAAACAAATAAGGAATCTATGTAAACAGATATGCTGCTATGAAAAACATATTAAAATACATGTGTACATAATTTAATATATAATTTCATATACACTGTACCATTGTCATTTATAAAATAAATGACTAAAACATTACTAAAACATTTTCCCTTTTAAATTTCAGTAATTTACATGTGTGTGCACATGCATACATGAATGGTCCACTGTACATGTGAGAAGGACAAGGCCTGACCCGTGGTCAGATTTGGCTATCTCTTTTCATTCTTCAGGTCCTAAGAATTAAAATCAGGTGGTCAGGCCTGGTTTCAAGTGATTATCTCCTCTGCTTGTAAGATAATTCTTTTAAGCAGATGTTAAAAAGGCTATACTAAAACAGTTTTCAGGTTATCACTCAATTAATTATTTTTCTTTTTTAATGTACTTGTTTTACATTATGTTTTTCACATGAAAAGATGAAAAAAAATATTGCCACTGCAGGAAATGTTTGAAGATTTAATTAATGGACATATTTAAAAGTATTTCCAATAGTTAATGGGTATATCTAAAAGTATTTAAAATAGGTCCTGACACTGAATAAATAATAGATATTATTAGTTCTGATACTAGAAATCAAACTTCTAAAATATATACTTGGTAACACTTAATTATAAGATTTTCACTGAAAACTAAAATCAACTGTTTTTAAGAGTCAACTTTAAATGAAGACCTTTTATTATGAAGTATTAATAATTAAACTAGATTTAATTTTAAAGTATTATTTGGAGAAAATTTATGAAAAAATTGAGCTATGTTTATATGATAATTATAAAACTGAACATGCTTAATTAAATGATTACATCATAAAAATATAGCCATACTGTAGATGTCCTGTCTATTGACTGGTACTTTAAAAAGTAGTATGTTCACTTTCACAACTTTTCTATAAATTTGGAAAGAATTTAAGGCATAAAAATAAAACCTTTTACCCATTTAGCAACATCATTTACTATGAATTGTTTCAAAAGACAAAATGATTGCTTCTATTATGCATTGCTATTTATTATTTACATAAAACTGAAATGTGTGTCTGACCAAAAATAATGGAATCTATTCTCCACATCTCACCAGTTTCATTTTATAGGAAAATATGTAACATTGCAGCAATGAAATCTATGCATGTAACAGGCTTTGGTTGACCTTGACTTAATTTGTAGGAAAAAAAAAAACCACCTACATGTTTCTGAGAAGAGTTAATACAATGAACAGAAGCAATACCATCCAGGAGGAATTAGAATGCAGATTATATTAATCACTGTCTACATCCTCTCAACTTTGTGACACAGAATTCAAGGACAAAAATTAAGGCCATGGATTAATGCAGAAATAATGTGCTGAAATTGGTAAAATATATTTTCAGAAAATGATTATGTTTTAAGTCAAAGTACAATTTAACTACAGCTCAACAAGGAAAGAAAGAAGAAAGGGATGGAGGGAAGAAAGGAAGGAAGGGAAGAAGGAAGGAAGAAAGAAAGAAAAAAGGAAGGAAAGGAAGAAGGAAGGAAGATAGAAAGAAAGAAAGAAGGAAGGAAGGAAAGATGGAAGAGAAAGAAAAGCAAAGGGAAGATTTTGGGTACAGGAGGCAATTTTGGAAGCAATGCTTTCTAAATACTAATTACTAATACTGAGTACACATTTGAGCTGATTTGGGTTCAGAAGAGTTCATTCAATAGATTATATTTTCTGAACAAATAGCTAAAACAAACATTTCTTTTCCCTCTTATTCCAACAGTCTAATCTCCATGAGATAGTTCTAAAAATAAAAAATTTGGTAGCTTAATTGAACTTATTTTGCATGAAAAGCTCAATTTGTGACTTAATCACTTGTCCTACCTCATTTTAGACAATTGAAAAATAGTTTTATTCTTAGTGTGTAATAAAATCCCTTATTCTTATAAAGCATCATTGCTTGACAATATCTTAAATTTTCTTATTCAAATAAACAGTATTACTTCCTTAGATCACATTTAGGGTTTGATAGGTTTTAATTTAGATGAAATGAGAACACAGCCACTCCACAGAGACTCAAAGACTTTAATATTTGGAGGCACTGATAATATTAAAGTTTCCCATTTGATTTTACTACTAAATAACACTGAAGTATAAGTCATTTTATGTAATACTATGTAAAATTTCCTGTGGTAAAGATAGCCAGCAAAGTAAATCCTACATTCCTCTATTTTAGATGCTGTAATAAATTGTTTTTCCTATGCACAAAACTGTAGTAATAAAAATACAATTGAAATATCAAGACAGTTCTGTTGCTACTCTTAATCCTAATTTTAGTTTTAACACTCTGTCCCATGTCTTTTTCTCTCATCTCCTCTGCCTCTCCCTCTTTTTCCTTCTCCCTACATTTATTTCTCATCCTCACATATCACCATTTATATTTTCTCCCCAGAAGATCATCATGTAAACTCAGTAATACAATTTAGACTCACTGTAATTTGGACAGCAATGACAATTTATTTGTTTGATAGTCAAATGTATTGCCATACTCAACTTGAAATACTTCTTTTATATTTTCACAACAGCCAGCACTGGAAAAGACTTCATATCCTCGTACTTAAGATCTGAGACTCCATTATTGAGTTTGAAATGTAAAATTTATAAAATTCAAAACTCTAGTAATAAAAATGTAAGTATATATGCATATATATTTTTAGATTGACATATATAAATAGTAATGTTTTGTCACACGGGAATGAAGGAAAATAAAATTCAGCATTACTTTTAATATACATGATAAATAACTAAAACTAGAATCGATAATGAAATGATCCTCACTCTATGTAAATACAAAGAGCAATAACCTCTTTTCGCCCTTTTCCACAAGCTTTTCAAGCCCAGAATTCTAGGAATTGAACTGAAAGGCTGAGAGAAGTGAAAAATTCTGTTATCACAGCACCTTTTTTTAACCTAGGGATACTCATCTGTTCTCTTTATGTGAATTATTTGCTACATTCAGTCTGTATTTCTTACACAATACTATCTTTGATACATACAAGGATTTTAAAGGCCAGTCCCTTAAAAGTTATTAAAACATGGTTCCAAGGTAAATGTTGACATTCATGCCTAAAAGTAAATGAAGTAAGTTATTTAAATTATTCTAAATATTACTTTATAGTAATATAATGATGTGTTTAGAAAACTTTGTAAAATAAATATTTTGAAACATCAAAATATTAAACTAACAGATTTGTTTAGTGATTTTTCTTTCATAAATTGACAAGGGTAAGAATGGAAAACAAGATAATATTATACTGTGATTAGAAAAATTTAAGTGAGAAATATATTTATAGAATATGCTAGTCAATTTCTAACATCTGTACTTCTTTTGCTTTTTAAAATTTTTCTATTTTATAATTAATTTAATTTTACATATCAGCCACAGATTACCCTGTCCTCCCTCCTCCCACCCCCAGTCTACCTCTCCAATCCACCCCCCATTCCCTGGTAGATTCAGCTGAGGCAGGTTCAGTCCCCTCCTCCCTACACCAAAGCTGAGCATAGTGTCTCAGCATAGGCCCTAGGTTCCAAAATTCCTGCTCATGAACCAAGGACAGGTCCTGGTTCCACTACCTGGGGTTCTCCTAAACAGTTCAGCTAATCAACTGTCTCACTAATCCAGAATGCCTGGTTTAGTTCCATTGGGGCTCCTCAGCTATTGGTTCATAGTTCATTGTGTTTCCACTAGTTTGGCTATTTGTCCCTGTGCTTTTTCCAATCATGATCTCAATATCTCTTGCTCATACAATCCTTCCACTCCTGGAGCTCTACCTGGGGCTTGGCCGTGGATGTATGCATCTGCTTCCATCAGTGGCTGGATGAGAGTTCTATCATGACAGTTAGGGAGTTTGACCCCATCTGATAACCAGAGTAGGTCAGCTCAGGCACTCTCTCGACCATTGCCAGTAGACTATAGTGGAGGTATCTTCATGGATTTCTGGGAACCTCTCTAGCATTCTGCTTCTTCCTATTCCCATGGGGTCTTCATTTATCATGGATATCTCTTTCCTTGTTCTCCCCCTCTGTTCCTGATCCAGCTTGGATTTCCCAATCCTTTAAGCTCTCTTTCCCCTGAACCTTGCCCTCCATTAACTCCCTCACAAACAATTTGCTCATGTAGTCCTCATCTATTTCTCTGTCTTTTGATGATCCCTGTGTCTTTCTTAGGTTCTTCTTTACTAGGTAGCCTCCCTGGAGTTGTGAGTTGCAGTCTAGTTATTCTTTGTTTACATCTAGTATCAACTTATGAGTGAGTACATACCATATTTGTCTTTCTGAGTCTGGGTTACCTCACACAGGATGATATTTCCTAGTTCCATGCATTTGTCTGCAAACCTCATGTTGTCATTGTTTTTCTTTGCTGAGTAGTACTCCATTGTGTATATGTACCATATTTTCTTTATCCATTCTTCAGTTGAAGGGCATCTAGGTGCTTTTCAGGTTCTGGATATTAGAAACAATGCTGCTATGACAGTTGAGCATGTGTCCTTGTGGTAAGATTGAACATTCCTTGCGTATATTCCCAAGAGTGGAATAGCTGGGTCTTGAGAGAGGTTGGTTCCCAATTTTCTAAGAAAGTGCCATATTGATTTGAAAAGTGGCTGTGCAAGTTTGTATTCCCACCAACAGTGGAGGAGTGTTCTCCTTGCTCGACATCCTCTCCAACATAAGCTGTCTTCAGTGATTTTTGACCTTAGCCAATCTGACAGGTATAAGGTGGTATATCAGAGTCATTTTGAGTTGCACTTCCCCAATGACTAAGGATGTTGAGCAATTCCTTGAATGTCTTTTAGCCATTTGAGCTTCTTTCTGTTGAGAATTCTCTTTTTAGCTCTATAGCCCATTTTTTTTTGTTCATACAGATATTTGTGTTTTAATTTTACATATCAGCCATGGGTTCCCCCCTTCCTCCCCCCTCCCGCCCCCACCACTGCCTTCCCCCCAGCCCCTCCCCCACATTCCCATCTCATGCACGACAAAGACTCCCCTATGTATTCAGCTCAACCTGGTAGATTCAGTACAGGCAGGTCCAGTCCCCTCCTTCCAGGCTGAGAAAAGTGTCCCCCATAAGCCCCAGGTTCCAAACAGCCAGCTCATGCTCTAAGGACAGCAGAGAAAAACATCATGAGGTTTGCAGGCAAATGGATGGATATAGAAAAAATCATCCTGACTGAGGTAACCCAGACTCACAAAGACAAACATGGTATATAGCCCACTTTTTAATTGTACTGTTGGGTATTTTGATGTCTAATTTCTTGAGTTCTTTATATGTTCTGGATATCAGCCCTCTGTCAGATATGGGGGAGGTTGGTGAAGATCTTTTCCCATTCTATAGGCTGTCATTTTGTCTTGTTGACCATGTCCTTTGCTCTACAAAAGCTTCTCAGTTTTAAGAAGTCACATTTATTTATTGTTTCTTTCAGTGTTTGTGCTACTGGTGTTATATTTAGGAAGTGATCTCCTATGCCAATGCATTCAAGAGTACTTCCTACTTTCTCTTCTATCAGGTTCAGAGTAACTGGAATGATGTTGTGGCCTTTGATCCACTTGGACTTAAGTTTTGTGCACAGTGACAGATAGCGATATATTAGCCACAAAGGATACAAAATACCTTGAGGTACCTCTAACAAAACAAGTGAAGGACCTTTATGACAAGAAATTTAAGTCCTGAATAATGAAATTGAAGAAGATGTCAGAAAATGGAAAGATCTCCCATGCTCATGGATAGGTAGGTTTAACATAATAAAAATGGCAATCTTACCAAAAGCAATCTACAGATTCAGTGCAAACCCCATTAAAATCCCAAAACAATTATTCAGAGACCTGGAAAGAACAATACTCAACTTCATATGGAAAAACAAAAAACCCAGGATAGCCAAAAGAATCCTGTACAATAAAACAACCTCTGGAGGCTTCATGATCCCTGCCTTTAAGCTCTACTATAAAGCTACAGTAATAAAAACAGTTTGGTACTGGCATAAAAACTGACATGTGGACCAATGGAACCTAACTGAAGACCCTGACATTAATCTGCACACCTATGTACATATGATTTTCAACAAAGAATCCAAAACTGTACAATGGAAAAAAGAAAGCATCTTTAACAAATGGTGCTGGCATAACTGGATGTCAACATGTAGAAGAATGAAAATATCATCTGTATTTTTAAGAAAAGCTCACACACATTTCATCAGCAAATAATGCCCCCTTTTTGTTCTCAATTGAAACATATTCTCTAATTTGCTTACCTCAATTTACTAATATAGCAGTGCATATTATATTATGTTTCTTGAAATTGATCTCAGTCCCCCAAGAGCAATTATCATATAAACCTTTTGATTTTCTCTTGTTTTTATTAGTTTACATGAGTTCAGTATGCTCTTGAAGTCCCAAATTTCCCTGAAGGCAAGTTTAAGTCCAAAACTAGATGTTCAATTAATGATTTTTGAATGAATGAAGATGGCATACTTATTCACTATGATATGGACATGTATGTCATACTAAACTTGAAGCTCTCATTTTTCTTCTTTTGGCTGCCCTGATGAGTTTCTTCAATGTCATTATGTTTCATATCACAAAAAAGTACTACTTGCCATCTTCTCCCTTAGACTCTCTTCTTTTACTTTAAGGCTGTTTAAATACAAACAAGCTCTTCAAATATTATAGTCACAAAAGTCTACAAAAGTGTCTCTGTGTTGATAAAACAATTCCAATGCCAAAATTTTCAATGAAATATTTTGCTAAATTTTGTGGTAACTACAACTCATGTTATTATATGGCATCTGCATAGATAAACTGATGTTCCTCATCAATATTTGCACTGTTAAGATGAGTTTTTTCTGTAATTACATACTTTAAACTATCTTGGACAAATAAATGCATATTTCCTAAAATTCTCTTACACATTTCCAAATAGAAACTTTGTACGTATCATAAAGATTCCAAAGTCACTAAGACATGAATTCCTCCTAAAGTTATGAATTACTGTGTGTTTATTTTTGTGTTTTGAAAGAGATCAGAGAATTAGTAGAAGGCATATATTTTTCTATTCCCTGAATATAATAAATATTTGAAATATGTTATTTCTTTTAAATGTTATTATGAAAATGTTGCAAATTCATAAAACGCACATCGAAAAATAATCATACTAAAAGTCAACAACTTAGTGAACTTGTTCATGGTTAGAGTACATGAAATCTGTGATCCAACATTTCAAGGTTATCAAGAACAGACTGGACCTTAAGCTTATTTCATAAATAATTATCTAAAATGAACATATGAACAAATAGTGAATGGGAAAACAAAACTGTAAATTTAAGACAAATCATAGTGAAGAAATAAACTAGTCTCAGATTTTAACATTTGCTCAGCTATGTTCATATCAGCACTGTTTGTAACAGCCAGAACCTATATGCGCTTCAGCTGAAGAATGGAAAAAGAAAATGTGGTACATATACACAATGGAGTACTACTCAGCAGATTAAAACAATGACATCATGAGGTTTGCAGGCAAATGGATGGATCTAGAAAAAAATAACCCTGAGTGAGGTAACCTAGACTCAGAAAGACAAACATGGTTTGTACTCACTCATAGGAGGATACTAGATGTAAAACAAAGGGGACTAGACTGCTACACAACTCCAGGGAGACTACCTAGAAAACAGGACCCTAAGAAAGACATAGGGATCTCCCAATGACTGAGAAATGAATGAGACCTACATGAACAACCTGGATGTGAGTGGGGGTAATGAAGGTCAAGGTTCTAGGGAAAGAGAGCTTAGGGGAGCAGGAGATCCCAGCTGGATCAAAAACAGAGAGGGACAACAAGGAAAAACCTGTCCTTAGTGCACAAGCCGGCCATTTGGAACCTTGGGCTTACACAGGGACACTTTGCTCAGCCTGGAATGAGGGGACTGGACCTGCCTGTACTGAATACAACAGGTTTAAATGAATGCCCAGGGGAGTCTTGACCCTGGAGGAAATGGGAATAGAGGGGAGGGGATGATGGGAAGGTGGGAGTGGGAGCGGGAGGGGGGGCAGGGGGAACCCATGGCTGATATGTAAAATTAAATTCAATTATAAAATAAAAAAATGAAAACTTAATGTGATTTCTCCATGTAAGTCTCTGTACATTTATGAAGTTACCAGAGAAATGAGTGCACAGAATAATGTCTTTGTATTTTTTATCCTGTAATATCTTACAAGTCATATTATTACATAACTATACAATTCTCTAACAAAATAAATACAGAAAATAAACATTTATTATTAAAATAATGGTTTATTTTGTGGGATGTGTTCTTGCTGGTACTTCAGCATCAACAGAATGTCACCACGGTAATGTACTATCCTGATGAATCATCTCCGAGTCACCATTGTGATGATAGATTATGACTCCCCTATACATCATCAGCATCATCAGGGTATTTTATTAGCTGCATATATCACCCAAATGCTAGGCCTTTCATGACATTGAGTTTTTCAGTAAAATAATGATTAAAAAGTCCTCTTTTGAGGAAATACTTTGGACCAATCCTAAAAAGGCTATAAATATGACATTTACATTTCCTGGATTTCCATCTATAATTTCTCAAACCAGTGACAACGTGCACTGTATTTTTTTTTTTTTTTTGAGACAGGGTTTTTCTGTGTAGTTTTTGTGGTTGTTCTGGATCTTGCTCTGTAGACCAGGCTGGCCTAAACTCACAGAGTTCCGCCTGCCTCTGCCTCCCAAGTGGTGGAATTAAAGGTGTGTACCACCACTGCCTGGCTAAGGAGGCTTTCATTATGACATTTCCAAAATTGATTAATCTGATTTCCAGTCATTCTAAATATAAGTACTTGGAGTTATATCAACCAATAGTATGGTTGTTTGTTTCTGTCTACCAGTATATTAAAAAACAGTCCATAGCAAAGTAGCTGGTTTTAAGGAAGTGTTTTAGTGCAGTGCCTTAAACTAATCAAAATGATTATTTCAATAGTGAAATGATGTTTCAGTGTTCCCTATTCCCTAGCAATTTTTGAATGTGTTGCACTATTTGGACATAGTTTGTTTGTTTGTTTGTTTGTTTTTTGTTTTTTTTGTTTTTGTTTTTTTATGGCATGATCAGAACTATACCCACAAAGAGTTGTAGACATTACCTATGAGGAAAAGAAAAAGGAAAGGATAAGGAAAATGTCTTTAAAAAATAATACAGAATTTTACATTTAATAGATTTGCCCATACATCATAATTTAAATCTATAAGTTATAAGTTACTTCCTAAATATTTTATATTTTTCCATCACTTAGATGGAATAATTTGTTTCAGATTGGTTAGACAAACACTAAATAAAATTATCAGAAGCATGTAAATGTGTTAAACTATCACCTAAGTGAATTATAATCAGATAAAATATAGTTCAAAGAAAGGATCACTTAATGATAGTTTAATAAGTAATTCACAATAATCACAAAATTTCTGTATTTGTGTCAGTTTTATCTAACTCACTTATATGATATTAATTATATTATAGTATTATGCTTAATATGAAATTTATTAAAATCTTAGTCTTTGGTTTTCTATGATATAATTTTATTGATCATTGGAATTTTGCTCTGATTGATGCAGTGTTTTACTCACAATCTGGTATAGAAAATATTACTGACACTCACACTCTATTTCAATTTGTGTAATGTTTCCACACTTGAATTTTTCTTTCATTTATCCACAATAATTGATCTTTTCTAAAGGATGCAGTTTTTAAAGTGTTGTTAATATTGACGTTAAAAAACAAAGCTTTCAAATAATGCTTTCGCATGAATTAACTGATTATAGCTTTTAGCTAACACATTTGAAACATAATCTTCATGAACTGAGGCAAGTCTATATCACTTATTTTTAGTTTTAGTTTTGACATTACATTTTCATTTCATTTATAGAACATGATTATTCCAATTTTTATTGTTTGCACCAAGAAGACACTTGTTAAGGACAACTGTGGTTTTACAACAGCAAATGATGTATTTAATGACATTATCATTAATCTTGTAAGTATGCTATCCAATCTAACCCAAGGGGAAACAATCAGTAGATTGAATTAACAATTTGATAAAGAAAGTACAAACTTACTTCACAAGATTTAAAAAAAAAATGCTGTTACTGGCCTGGAACATTATTCTTGCAGATTGTCTCTCATTTTGATGGAAGGAACTAGGAAGGTCCAGTGAAGACAAGTCATAAGCAGTCTTTGTAGTTATAAGCCCTGCAAGCAACAAAAATGAGCAGTAGGATAGCATATGTCTAATCATGCAATAGTGACTTTTTAGGTGAAAAAACAACTTTTGAATGGATTTAAAACTCACCCAATAAGGGGGAAATAATATCTGGTACTGTACCAAGATCAAGTAGTGGGAGAATTCATATACCCTAGAGGATAATCCACTATTATCTTTTTCTAAATTAGTATCATACCAACATTCCTTCTAAATACATATACTTATATAATAAACAAGGTAGCTCATGTCCATCATCAAAAAGCTTCCATTTTTTTATGGGCGGGCAGATACAAACTATTACAGAGAATGTCAACTGGTCAAAGATTGGTGAATAGGTAACTATGCACTTCCCAGCCACAAGTAGAAAACTGTCAACATAAATACCATACCAGGTCCTCAAGAAACATCATAGAAGAGGAAGGAGAAAGATTGAGTCAGATGACCTGGAGAACTACTGTGAACTGGTGTCTGCCAGACACGAAATAAATTTTGTACCTGTTAAATCCCAACAAACAATGTGATTGCCTACATATGACATCAACATGACCACACAAGATGACATTCTAACGTAGATATCACTAAGAATCATGAAATCTTACCGCTAGTTACAGAGCCACAAGCACCCAGTGGTCATCAAGGGAGGGACAGTCATTTGTCTCAGGAGTGAACACTCTAATAGGCGCCAGTGCTCAACTGATTGGCACTAAACTCATACACATATGAGCAAAACTAATCAGACTCATGATGTAGTGGCTTTTGGATACGTGTGTGTGTGTGTGTGTGTGTGTGTGTGTGTGTGTGTGTGAGAGAGAGAGAGAAAGAGAGAGAGAGAAAGAGACAGACAGACAGACAGACAGAGACAGAGAGAGAGAGAGAGAGAGAGAGAGAGAGAGAGAGAGAGAGAGAGAAAGAGAATTATAGAAAAAGAACAAATTCATTTGAGAAGAAGATTTCAGGGAGGACCAAGAAGGAGATGGAGAGGGAGAAGGAGGGGTAAAAATGAAGTAAATTTAGTATATGATATATTCATGCATGAGATTCTCAAAATGTTTAAGGAAATTAAAAAGGATACTATAAAGGAAATGAATGAAAATCTATTATAAGTGACTAATTTTTAAATAGTAAGTGCATTTTGTTGGAAATTGATGTGTTGATTTTCTTAGTGACATATTATCAAAATAATTTAATAACTGAAACTTCTATTAGCAATTACTTTATAATAAAGGCAGTGAGTAAAAATTTGTTGACTTATAAAATAATTAATATCCCTTGCTAGAATTATAACCTTTACTATTTTTCTGCCATTAAAGCTTTAGTAAGACTAATAATTATTTCTGTCATCGTCTGTGTTTCAGTATTTAAATCTTCACACTTTGATGATAGAAATCAAATATTTAAAAAGTTTTATCAATGTATTTTTCCACAAAATAGACATTTCTTTAATTTCCCTTATTGTTCCAAAAATATATGCTGTTTATTTCATCCCATGTCTGGAATATAAACATCTATCATGAAATTTCATACATAAATCAATACCTACACTTGCATTTATTGGCATGCTGTGGTTTACTTCTAGTAAATCACAAAGTTACTATGCAGGGTGGCAAAAAACAGATATTGGTGAAATTATTAAGGCCACTCCACGTAGTTAAAAGGGAGGTTTATTTTGTGAGGTAGCTTACAAATGAAGGGATAAGTTGCAGGGTCTTGGGAAGGTATGGTGCAGTCCAGTGGTGTTCTCTGGAGAACTCTGCTTGGTCCACCTCCAGCGTCCAGGGTCCTGGAACCAAGAGAGGCCTCTCCTCTTGATCCTGGGTCTTCAGCATCCTCGCTCCGCCCTGCCTAGTAGGCATGACCATTACTGAAACCTCAATGGGGGTTGGAACTTCCAGGCCAAGGCCACTACATCTCCCCCTTTTGTCTAAATAAGAAGGTTCTAACCTAATACAAGACTATATACAAAGAAATGGTTATCAAATATTGTCCAGGAGTAATGAGGGATAATGACCTAGATAAGTTGGAACTACAATCAATGCAAACAATATCAAGCAAAAAACACATAGTAAAATCCAGGGAAGACTAGAGCTTGGGTAGGTGGCATGTTACAAAGATCATTCATATATATAATATAAAAAGTTGTAACTATAACTGCTAGTCTTCAACCTCATCAAAGACCTGAGAAGGAATATAATAATACCTGAAAAATGGGAGAAAGATGAAAGCAACTTTCGAGAGTCTTGCAAGAATAGACAGAGACAGCTGGTAGCCTGTACTGTCACCTAATGTTTCTCAGCATCATTGGTGCATTCAAATTGGCTACAGGCCTAGAGTATCTGACAGACTATTAGACAACTGCGTGTAACCTGAAATGCATTCTAAATACTATATATTATTTGGGTTTATTTTAGAATTGAAGGACAAAAATTCTCGTTTTATTTTCAATTAGAAATTAATGAATTTGACAATAAATTCTTGAGCCCAAATACATTTTCTATAACACACTCACAGTAAAGAGGTTACTTCAGCTCTATTTGCAATAAAAGCAAAATAGTTATTTTCAAAAGTAATATTTCCCATTGTCCTTCACTGGTTACAGGAATATTCTTGTACATGGGCTAGCATTCCACACAGGATTTGTGTCTAAGGGAAATGTCTTTGTTTTATAACATGAGAGGGGAAGGATAAACTAAAAGAAATGTTAGAACACAGAGAATATAGAAGCAGACTTGAGTTTTGATATCTAAGAGTCTTTGTGAACTGACTATCTGATTCTCCTCTGTTCTAGCAGTGGACTACCCACTTTGTTATTGATGATCAAGAGTTATTTAGTAGCTTACAATGAGAGAAACTGTGATGTTCAACATCAGGATGCCAGTGTTTAGTTTGGTTCATCTTGCTTCAGTATCTCACAGTAGGATAGGATGTTAAGAGTGTAAAACGCTATCCCCAGCTTTGAGTAAAGAGCCACTGTAGTCTACACCTCTCTAAGAACTCCCTCTTAGTATGTTAAAATCATAGTGGAATTTCCACATGAACCTTGGAAATTACAAACCTTTGCTCATGTTTAGAAAAATGTGGTGTACCCTTCTGAAGTGTGTTTGCAATTTTGAAAACCAAATTTCTAATAGTTCTCTGTTCACTTTGGTAAAGGCAAGACTGATTGGCTTTGTTTTCTAGTTACTAATTCATTAAATATTTAGTCAACTAGTTTACAACCATTATCTGGTTAATTTACTTAACTCCACTGTTTTCACAAAGTAGAAAATAAAGATCTGCTTTTCAGCTAGGAGAGTCAGGCTTAGCCTAAAAGGAGCATAGGTAGAGCCCTGAGCAGTTTGAAAATTGGAAAGGTAAAGCTTGGCATGGAGGCAGCTGCTATTCTTTTCTCAAATTGACAGTTGTTAACACAATGCTAGGTGTTCTTAATCTACAATGCTGGATATCTTTTCTTACGTGTGTGAGAAAAGTAATAGAAAGAATGAGGGCTTTTGCCTTGTCTAATTGTTTCCTGTTTTGCCCTTTTAGTTGGTGTCACTTAGAGGCCTGCTCTTTTATAAAGGGAAATAGAGAGGAGTGGATCTGAGGGAGAGGGAGGTGAGGGGTTTGGGAGAAGTGGATGGAGGAGAGGTGGACTTGGGATATGTTATATGAGAGAAGAATACATTTTCAATAAAAAGGCTGTTATACTGTAAATAATAAACAGAAATAGAAATGGAGGGTGTGTTTCACAAATTCATATTATTATTGATAGACATTACTACGTTTTTTTCAGAATAAATAAAAATATATTAGAATACAAAAATAAAAACAAAAACAAAAATGAGAAACTTTAATGTGGTTACTATTTTTAGAAATGTACCAACAAGACTACTTTGCCATTGCCTCTGGTTTTAAAATTAACAAGTAAGTCATTAAATATATAATTTTTTTTTTCCAGAGCTGAGGACCGAACCCAGGGCCTTGTGCTTGTTAGGCAAGTGCTCTACCACTGAGCTAAATCTCCAACTATAATCTTTTTTTAATTAATTATTTTTTTAATTCATTTTACATCTCAGACTGCAGTTTCTCCTCCTTCCTCTCCTCCTGTTCCCTCCTCCCTCCTCCCATTTACCCTTCCCATCTACTCCTCCTCTCTCTCCTATCAGAAAAGAGCAGGTCAAGCCATATTCTTCTTGGATTATGCAGTTTTCTATCCACAATTCTAAATTTACATAAATATGTTTTCATCAGATAACAATAAGCCTTGGGTACAGGAAATAATCTGTGAAATTTAGATTTATTAATAGATTTCAAAAATGTAAAATATTTTATTCTACCATTTAAAACCATACATTATTAAGAAAAAATATATTAGAAATTATAGAATCTTAATACTCCATGCATTAGACATATGATCTGCTGCCTATTCTTTTCCTTGTCAAATAAATTTGCTATCCAATATTACATGAGAAAAATCATACTATTCAATTACTTTGTTAAATGGTATGTACATGTATGTAGACTTGTGCTCTTCTATGTGTTAACTAATTTATAACTACAAGTCTTTGTTTCTTAAATACCTGTGCTTCAGGATCCTATTTCATAATTGTGCTTAATAATCTAAATGACTAGAATTAACCTTTCCAAATATGACGGAACTAAGGTATATTCCATTTCTTTACTGAATTGTGGCATAGATTTTTTTTCTGGGCTGACTTGTCATTGATTTATCTCTAATTTAACAGCTTGTGCACAGCAGAAGCCACAAGTTCACTTTGCCATGATCTATATTCATGGGCCTTGACTCTAACCTCTCATGCTTGTTTCCAGTTGTTGAACTCCAGATTCAGCAGACATCCACCTTTTTCATATTCTGATATCTGTAAGCATATGTTTTGAAATTTGCACCTTTAGCTGCATTCTAAAATGTTATGACTTTAACATATACTGTGTGACCAATAAAATAGTAAGGAATACACCAGTGGCCTGACACAGTGAACTGGACCAGACTGTTGAAACATTCATTTTGCACTGCTCAACAGTATTATTTTAATAATTGTTATCCAGACTTATGTTGAATTCCAGTGCATTTAATAGCTTTTGCATTAATTATTACCTTTTTAAATAAATATTTGCTTTAGGATTAAGCTTATTATAACACAAAACATTATTTTCCCAATGTCAGATAATTTTAATGATATGTTGTACCCACTTAAATCTCAAAATATCTATAAGCACATTGATCTTTGCATTAGCTATTCCTCACCAAAATAAATAATTTAATAATTGTTTACAGAATCTTTGTTAAATATAATTATACACAGTAAGTAATATTACTGTTTATTCTTATACAAAAGAAGACATATTAAAATAATAGTATATATTTCACATTTTAGTGTTTGGAAGTAGTTTACTGTATTTAGACTGTTAACAGTCTTTAAAGGAAACCACTTTTAGTCATTATCTTATTTTAGTGTGCATACCACAAAGCATCTTCCTGTCCTTAATGAGATGATATGATTTAGAATGTCAGTTTAGCTAATATTTATATTTTTGTATACAAATTAAAGAATTTGGGTTTATCACTTGTAGAGAAAGAAGAATGGAAAAAGCTTTAAAAGCTTTTCTTTTCTATTTCTTAGAAGTACTGGGGATTGAAGTTGGGTTCCATAAACTTTTCAATCAATGGACAACAGCACACTCAAACCCTCTTTGGTTCACATCAGAGGCTCAAGGAAATCATATAGAATGTCTTGGAAATGCATCTGGCATTTGTCATATGGCTGCAGAAATGCATCTGGAGTTCTAATGAGCCCATTTTCCAGCCATAATATTAGCATCTAATGACTTTTATTTTTCTCATTAATACTGACAAGTAGCCATACTCAAACAAAGAAAGAGGAATATATTCAGCATTGTTGTAATCTTTATTGTTATGAATTCCCCACTGTGCCCTCCTATCTGGGGAAAGAGAAGTGGATGCTGACTAAGCATCTGCTGAGATCTGCCAGTTTCCCTTTGCTTTGTTAAGATCTTCATAATATCTTCTTCCTAGGAGGCACACATATTCAAAGTATCTTATATCAATGTAATGTTTCAAGATGAAGTCATAATTAATTTTACTTTTATCCATATGTTAAAAATATTCTTTATTATTATGTGTGAACTACAAAATACACTTCCTTTACATGCCAGTATTTCACCTAGAAAAAATTAAAAGAAGCAGAGAGAGAAACAGAGACAGACACAGTGAGACAGAAACAGACAGGCACAGAGACTGATATAGAATTACATTTATTAGGAATGGGAACAATCAGAAATGTCGGTACTTTTCAGTTCATACTAGAAAGTATTATCAAACACTCTTTGCCAGGTACAATCCCCAGCCCTATATCTGACCACTAAATAAATGCTTCTTTCCATTACAAATGCAAGTTTATAGCTACAGTCTCTATGAGAAGTAATGCTTGCCTCAAATGCCTTATTCCACAAATACGGTTCTACTAGAGGATGCTAAGGGACATGTCATCTCTTTATGAATTTCTTTTTTTTTTATGGTGAGCTTCAATTTCTACAAAAAATAATATAACTAAAGGTCATTGTATTTGATAACTGCCAGTAATCTCTTGGATAATAGACTGCTTCTAACTTTTTATTTAATCTAAAGACTCATGTTCCACTCTCATGGCTTTTGATAACATGGAAATAGGTTACCGTGGTTAAACTGCTTCCTTAAGACCATTTTTATTGCAGTTTTTTTTTTATTTGTTTGTTTTGCTTTTTGTTAGTTTTGTTTTTTATGGAAACAACTCCTTTCCAGAGGAGGGGAGAAATACTTAGAAAAAATATTTGATAAATATTAGTAGAATAATTTGATTAATAAAAGTTAAAATTAAATCACTTTCCTTAATATACTTGCAATGAAACGAAAGAACAAGCAATGTCCTTTTGATCCATGATTCTCACATGGAGAGTTTCGCCACAGGTGCTATGTTATTTTCTTCAGTGCTTAGTAACACGTATTGTACTTTACTTTTCATTTTCAAAGTAATATAACTTGCAATAATGGGCCAAACGACGACAATCACATTCTAACATTTTACAAACCATGCACACTGACGGGCTGTTAGCGTTCTCTATTGAGCCTACACTAAAGAGGCACTGGTGATAATTGTGATTGTGTTCCCTTGCTGTGGTGATCTACATTTATGTTATAAAAATGTGATGTTTATGTAGGCATTGATTAACGAAAGCTTGATTTACAGAAGGTTTTTATTTGTTAGTACACATTAATTTACCTATATGGCTACTATGATAAGAGAACTAATTTGTATTATATACATTTTATTCATTATAACTTCTGTCATTGTTTAGTTGTGAAGTGTCAAACAGACTTGTTATGACTCAATAAGCAGGTCTAAATTATAGAATCAGATAAGCTCTGGAGTGATGGGTATGTGAGAAAAAGATGATATAAAATACCTTGGGGGTAACTCTAACTAAGCAAATAAAGGACCTATATGACAAGAACTCTAAGTATCTGAAAAAAGAAACTGAAGAAGATGTCAGAAAATGGAAAGATCTCCCATCTCATGGATAGGCAGGATTAACATAGTAAAAATGGCGATCTTACCAAAAGCAATCTACAGATTCAACACAATCCCCATCAAATTACCAACACAATTCTTCACAGATCTGGAAAGAATAATACTCAACTTTCATATGGAAAACAAAAAACTCAGGATAGCCAAAAGAATCCTATACAATAAAACAACCTCTGGGGCATCACAATCCCCAACCTCAATCTCTACTATAGAGCTACAGTAAAAACAAACAAACAAACAAACAAAAAACAAAAACAAAAACAAACAAACAAACAAAAAAACCCAGCTTGGTACTGGCATAAAAACCAACATGTGGACCAATGGAATCGAATTGAAGACCTAAACATTAATCCACACAGCTATGAATATGTAATTTTTGACAAATAAGCCAAAACTGAAAAAGAAAGCATCTTCAACAAATGGGGCTGACATAACTGGATGTCAATGTGTAGATAGATCCATATCTGTCACCGTGCACAAAACTTACATCCAAGTGGATCAAAGACCTCAACATAAATCCAGTTACTCTCAACCTGATAGAAGAGAAAGGAGGAAATAGTCTTGAATGCATTGGCACCAGAGATCACTTTCTAAATATAACACCAGTAGCACAGACATTGAGACAAACAATTATCAATGGAACCTGTTGAAACTGAGAAGCTTTTGTAGAGCAAAGGACACGGTCAAGAAGACAAAGTGACAGCCTACATAATGGGAAAAGATCTTCACCAACCCCACATCTGACAGAGGGCTGATATCCAGAATATATAAAGAACTCAAGAAATTAGACATCAAAATGCCCAACAGTCCAATTAAGAAATGGTCTATAGAACTAAACAGAGTATTCTCAACAGAGGAAGCTCAATTGGCTGAAAGACATTTAAGGAATTGCTCAACATCCCTAATTATCTGGGAAGTGCAAATCAAAACGTCTCTGAAATACCACTTTATACCTGTCAGAATGGCTAAGATCAAAAACACTAAAGACAGCTTATGCTGGAGAGGATATGGAGCAAGGGGAATATTCCTCCACTGCTGGTGGGAATGCAAGCTTGTACAGCCACTTTGGAAATCAATATGGCACTTCCTTAGAAAATTGAGAATCCATCTGCCCTAAAACACAGCTATACCACTCTTGGGCATATACCCAAGGAATGCTCAATCATACCACAAGGGCATTTGCTCAGCTATGTTCATATCAGCATTGTTTGTAATAGCCTGAACCTGGAAACAACCTAGATGCCCTTCAACTGAAGAATGGATAAAGAAAATGTAGTACATATACACAATGGAGTGCTACTCAGCAGAGAAAAACAATGACATCATGGGGTTTGAAGGCAAATGGATGGATCTAGAAAAATCATCCTGAGTGAGGTAACCTAGACTCAGAAAGACAAACATGGTATGTACTCACTCATAGGAGGATACTAGATGTAAAACAAAGATGACTAGACTGCTACTCACAACTCCAGAGAGGCTACTTAGAAAGCAAGACCCTAAGAAAGACACAGAGATTGCCAACTGACAGAGAAATGGATGAGATCTAGATGAACAACCTGGATATGAGAAAAAGATTATTAGAAAAATATTATTAGAAAACTTTCTCCTTCATTTGATTATTTATTTAGTAGTTTTTACCCATTATTTGCTCCCAGTTTGTGAACCTATGCTTGTGTTCAGGAATATAATGGTAGATGTAGTCAACATCTCTGTAAATGTTTCTCTGAATATTTTTCAAAAGATGGATCTTTTTTACTCCAACAACCAGAACTGGAACAGCATGATTTTACTAGCATCTGCCATGCAATATCTTGTGCATAATTAGTAAATTCAAACTTTTACTCAAAGACATTATAATCATCGATAAAGAATATATTTAATTCATTATGTAAAACAAGAAAAAATGGATTGATAATGTATGGCAAAGTATCTCATCAGCTGTATTAGCTTTTAATATAGAAATATTAATACTACATAATTAAATGAGATGCTTTTTATGAACAAAGTGTTATTTTAATTCATGACTTGCTCCAATCCTTTTTAATTTTCACCATTATGCACACACACACACACACACACACACACACATACACACACACACACACACACACACAAATTCTCTTTGACAATAAGGAGACCATGATCAATACTCAATAGATTCAATAGATTTCAGAGCTGAGACATGAAGTACAGAATTCCCTCCTAAGTCTCTCTCTCTCTCTCTCTCTCTCTCTCTCTCTCTCTCTCTCTCTCTAACTTCCTGTTTCTGTGTGTGTGTGTGTTTTGTTGTTGTTTGAGATAGGATTTCATTCTGCATCAGGCTACCTTGTGACTGATTATAAAGCCAATTTTTGACTATTGAATTGTACAGTTACATCTAGAGGCACTATGCTTATACTCTCCTAATCCTTGTTGTCCCATGTACAATGGGTGCATGGATAAACTAGAATGTAAGTAGATAGTGATGAGATTGATTAACTTGATATCACTTAATATGCAAATAATTATAATATTTATTTTTCAGAACTTCATATAAGGGCTGCATTTACATAATTTTCTCTCTTCTCTCTCCTTTACTCTTATCCAACTCCCTCTTAAAATCAGCATCTCTTTTTTCTTTAATATTGTAACACTATACAAAAATATAAATATTAAGATATAACCTCCTAATTCTGAATCTGTTTAGTTTGTTTCCTACTTAAATGTTTTTAGAGCTGTTAATTTCTTTTTGGATAACCAGTTAAGCAGCTCAACCCTCATCAGACTGATTCCCCTTCTCTCTGTACTCAGGGGAAAAGGAGCTCTTCATCAAGGTGGGACCTTGTGAGAATTCCCCATCGGTGTGGGGATAGCACTGGATGTTTTCTTGTTCAGGACTTTTTGAGAACATGATAGTGTTGAGATCTCATGGTTACAGCTTCCCTGTCATATATGCAAGACACTAGATGTCCTGGTATCCTGGCTTCTAAAATCTTTCTATCCCTTTTCTATGATGTTTCCTTAACCTTTAATGTATGGTTTTGGTGTAGGTGAATCAACTGTGGCTGGACATTCCTGAGTCAACTATCCTGTGATTTGACCATTTATGGATTTCTGTAATGTTCAAAAATAAATTTGTAAAAATCTTTGATGATGAGTGGAAGATGCATTTCTTGTGGCCATCATCATAAGCATTTAAAGTGCAGACTAAAATAATACAGAATTAGGAGCCTCTCCTCTGGGTTCTGTATCCTCACCAGCCTTTAGTAATTTACTATATTATAATATCAAGTATTTGCTCATACTGAGTAGTACTTAATGGTTGTTGATTAGACCTAAGTTATAAGTGTAGCTGTTGAATCTCTGGGGATTTCCAACAACATGTTGACTACTTTTTGGGGAGTCCAAGTGTTTCCTAAAATAATACAAGATATTTGCCTTGTTCTTGGTCAGTTCTCAGAATTTGGATATAAGTCACTATTGCTTAGACACCCATAATTCTGACACAAGAAGTGGAAGAACATAGCTGGACCCAACCTGGAATCTTCCTTCCCAGAAGACTTGTAACAGGTCTTTCTTTGTACCACAAGCTCCGGAATATTGACAGAGAAATTTATTAATTATGAAAGCTTAGTCTTAATTTAGGCTTGTTCTCAGTCTTTCTTAGGGTTTGCTCATACTGTGAAGAGACAGTATGACCATGGCAACTCTTATAAATGAAAACACTAATTGAAAGTTGCTATCTTACAGTTTTAGAGGTTCAGTCCTTTACAATCATGAAGGGAAGTATGGCAGTGTACAGGCAGATGTGGTGCTGGAGCTGAGAATGCTACATCTTACAGGCAACAGAAAGTCAACTGTCACACTGAGGGAAGCATGAAAAGAAGAGGCCCCAAAGCCTGCCCCTAGAATGACACACTTCTTCCAACAAGGCCACACCTCCCTTTGGGGGTCCATATTCTTTCAAACCACCACATTCCTAACTAGCTCTTAAAATTTATATGAATCTATACTCTGTTATGAGACTCATTACCTGTCCTCAGTACCTTATATCTCACTTCCTCCATGTCTGGTGAATCCCCCCTCCCAACCCTGCTTTTTGAGTTCCTACCTCTGCTGGAAATACTGCCTATTGTCTCCTGTCTAGCTATTGGCCATTCAGCTCTTTATTAAACCAATCACAAGGAACATTAGGCAGATGAGGTAAAATATAGACATCTTGCTCAGGTTGATAAAATATTCTGTAACAAGGACTAGCTTTCATAGTACTGGGAAGTGTTCTAGGCGGCGATGGAAGGCAAAGAGTCTGTTGTTCTATTCCATGCGACCTAAAACCAAAGCAATGACAAGCACTATGTAGAGAATTTTATTTTATTTTATTTATTGATGAGTTATAATCTCAGTTTCATTGAAATCGATACTTGTTTTGTTGTTGTTAAACAGAGGTGGATGTTCACAATGGAGAAAAATAAGTTATGTTATAGAAAATGATCTAGTGTTTTCAACTTATTTTTTAATTATAGATAGATAGGTAGATAGATAGAGAGAGGGGGGGATTGGGGAAAATACTGTTAATTTCATTGATCTAGAGAAAATTCTAGGAACTTGATTCTTGACAGTGTTAATGAAAATTTTATTCTGTTGTTCCTAAAGAAGGCTAAAGTGAGTTCACCTTGTTTAAAAATTTTCCACTTGTCTTACAATGTTTGTCTTGAATATTGGTTCTCTAGCTGTCTGTGACTTCAGAGATAATGCACTGCCTGCATAAGTGGAATTGTTCACATATTTGACTTATGTGCTTTTCAACTATTTAACTTCTTTTAAAACAGTATGTTTTACAGGCTTGGTTAAAAAAATACATTATTTTATACAGAAATATTCAGAATATGACATAACATCCCTGTTTTAAGTAGGTATTACAAGACAATATTTGTTTCCTATTTTAAAATATGTATATTTATTACTCATTTGAAAATTTTACATTGTTTTTTCTATATTCCCTACCTCTGAGACCCATATCTGCTTCTCAACATTACAACTTTGTGTCACCATTTATTGTTTTAAACCAAAAACTGAATGTGGTGCCCAACATTTATGGATGCATACGTTTTTTTAAGAATGTGGTCAATCAGGACAAACATGGTATGTGCTCACTCATAAGTGGATACTAGATGTAAAGCAAAGGATAACCAGACTATAATCAACATCTCCAGAGAAGCTAGCTAACAAGAAAAACCCTAAGAGGGATGCATGGTCACGCTGGGGAGAGTAAATAGACGAGATCTCCATGAGCAAACTGGAGATAGAGGAGGGCAAGTGAGGGTGGAAGATAAGGGAGAAAAACTTAAGGGAATGGGATGGATGAACTGGAGGAGGGACAGAGTGGGAGAGCAAGGAAAGTAATACCATGATGGATGGAGACATCATGGGGATAGGGAGAAACTGAGTGGTAAGGAATTTCCCAGGAATCCACAAGGATGACCTTACCTTAGACTACTAGCAAAAGTGGAGAGGGTACTGGAATTGGCTTACCCCAGTAATCAGATTGTTGAATACCCTATCTTTTGTCATAGATCCTTCATCCAGTAACTGATGGAAGCAGATGCAGAGATCCATTGCACCAGGCAGAGCTCCAGGAGTCCAGTCATATATGGATTGTTTTTCTTCCATAATTTTATATGCAACTACACTTGTAGTTTTTATTAACAAGCAGATTTTAGGAACTAGAACATAAACACCATGCTATTAAGAATTTGTCTTCTTAATGACACAAAGAAAATCACAGGTACTTGAACTGGTTTGCAGGAAAATGGGCCCTATAAACTCATAGGGACCTTGTTGGAATAAGTGTGGCCTTTTTGAAGGAGAAGTGTCACTAGGGGTAGCCTTCAAGATTTCAGATTCTCAACCACACTTAGTAGCAGTCTTTTGTTGCTGCCTGTGATATAGTACTTTCAGCTCCTTGTGCAGCACCACATCTGCCTGCAAGTCAACTGCTTCCCACCATGATGACAATGGACCAAACCTTGGGAAAATGTAAGCTAGCACTAATTAAATGTTTTTTTTTTTCTTTATAAGAGGTGCCCTGAGCATGATGTCTCTTCACAGCAATGGAAACCCTGACTAAGTCAATACTAAATGCATTTGTTGATTAATTGAAAGAATTAAATGTCTTCCACTAGCAGAGCAGACAAAATCAATAATAAAGCAGGAAGCATAATGACTGTCACATGAGTGATCCTAAAGAGATAAAATCATTTTCATCACAAGTACTTTGTTACCAACCTATATAACACTTCAGTTTTGCATCAAGTTTTGGAATGAAGACAGCTCCACTCTTAAATAATAAATGTATTACACTCATGAGTCCTGACAGTCATCAGCTTTGTAGGTCTCTGACTCTGTTCCAATGGCTGAGTGTATCTGTGATTTATGTAACAGACATCAGTGTCATGAGGAATGAGTTGTAGAATAAAAATTCTCAATGACTGGGACACTGATGCCTGCCTTTGCAAGGATGGTGTTGGTTAATGAAAGTGTACTAAGTAACCAGAAGTAGCAACAAACCATCACAGTCAAGTGCTTGGAGGACATCTTTTGTTTATTTTGCATTTTGTTCTGTTTTGTATAATTCTAAGGTGTCCCAGATCCTAGTCCCATCTTCAGTGTAGTTCAGTCACCCAGAAATTTTGTTTTAAGAACACTTTTTTTTGAGACAAGGTTTCTCTCTGTAACAGTCCTGGCTGTCCTGGAACTCCATTTGTAGACCAGGCTGGCCTCAAACTCAGAGTTTCACCTGCCTCTGCCTCCCAAGTGCTGGGACTAAAGGTGTGTATCACCATTGCCCAACAAGGAACACATTTTAAAATGTACATGTCACCCAAGAAATAGTATTGTACTAGAAACCACAAATTCCCATAGCTCTGCTATGATATTGCTTTTTGCTCAGCTCTATGATCTTATATGTTAGGATATCTTCTATTTACAATAATTCTTGTGGCAGATATTTGACCAGTGTAGTCAAAAAGCCATATTGCAGCTGGGCAGTGGTGCTGGAAGCAGAGGCAGGTGAATCTGTGAGTTCAAGGTCAGCCTGGGCTACAGAATAAGTTCCAGGAAAGGCTCCAAAGCTACACAGAGAACAAAAGAACAAAACAGCTCTATTGCTACTGATTGTTAATTAGAGCATCCACAAATTATTGGTCATGTCTGTAGCACTAAGTCTTATGCAAATAAAAAAATTCAGAAAACAGGGTATGTCATGAAAGCCTGGAACCTTGAATGAAATGATTCTGATTGTGTTGCTCTGGACTGTGCTTTACATGTCTCTTAATGTTTTATTTCTTGTTAACAATAACTACTTTACAGAGTAAGAATTATATAATCAACATTTTTGTAAACATAAAATGAACTGGTAAATGATTCTATATAAAACATATTCCAAATACTTAGTGTTTGATACACCACTCCAGCAAATTTTCATGAAGAAAGCATTATGTAAACTGTGTATTGATTATGTAATGGTTTGGAAATGTTAATATCTTTAGATGTGGGTTATGATACATTCAAAGATCAGAATTGGTCTTTGGATATGTTTCCATGGTTCAGAGGACATATGGATTTTATAGAGAATCAAAGTCTGTTTCGAAGCACCACCAAGGCTAGGTCACAACTGATGGTTCCTCCAGCTTCAATCAACAGGATGCCTTTGGCCTTAAAGAGCAGGCACGTACAAACAGCTCCCCCACAATACATGATTAAAATAATAAAAATTAGTATTTAAAAAGTCAAAATTGGCTATTCAATTTCTCATAAAACTTCTAGGAGAAGTGCTAAATAATTATCTCTTTACAAAGTAAAATGCGATATTTCATTTTTCCTTCTTAAAACATTTTTATTGAAAGCAGATTGTTTTCTCACACATTATATCCCAAATACACTTTCCCCTTTCTCTACTCCTTCCAGTTTTCTCCAGACTCCCCTATCTCCGTGGTCCACTCTCCCTCCATTGTATCCTCAGAAAGAGCAGGGCTCCATGAGACTATATCCAAGGGATACAAAAAAAGATACAATAACACAAAACAAAATCTCTCCTATAGAAGCTAGACAAGCCAACCCAATAGGTGGGAAAGTCTTCAAGGAAAGGATTATAGATCTTTTTCAAATATATTTACACTTATTCAAAACTAGGTAAATGTTTTATATTTTCAATTAGACAAGTTCACATCACACACACACACACACACACACACACACACACCTATATATACATATACATATATATACATATATATTATATATATATATATATATATATATATATATATATATCCTTTGTCACAATCTTACTTTTTTATACATTATAATATAATACAACCACATTTCTTCATTTTCTCATCTCAAGTACTTCTCTATACCCCTCCATATTCTCCTTCAAATTCATGGCTTCATGGCTTTTTTATTGTTATTTTTGTATAATATGTATGTATGTATGAAATGCCATGTTTATATGGTTCAAACTGTACAAGTACCACAAAAACCAATGTAGAAAATACTTTTCTCGGATCCTCATAAGCTTCTGTAAAGCCATCTGCTTTTTGATTCTGCCAAATGAGACCTTTGAGAAAGAATTGTAGATGGAGTTTTCCTGACCCACAGCTGCTCTCAAATAAACACACTGAGGCTTATATTAATTATAAATGTTTGGCCAATAGTTAAGGCTTGTTACTAATTGACTCTTACATTTAAATTAGCCTATATTTCTTCTCTTTGTTCTGCCGCATGTCTTGGTAACTTTCCTCAGCATGGTATGCCCATCTTGCTTCTCTCTGCATCTCCTGGAGACACCCCTTTTTTCCCTTCTTCCTCCATGCATCCTCTTAGTCTAGATGTTCTGCCTATACTTCCTGATTAGCTGTCAGCCAATCCAGATTATTTATTATATCAGTCACAGTGACAAATCTTCACAATGTACAAAGGGATTGTTCCACAGCATCCCCCCCCTTTTTTTGTCTAAATAAAAAGGAAGGTATTAACTTGCTCAATAGATTAGCTTTTGCTGTAAGGAAAGAAAACTATATGGAGTTTCTTTGATGCCTATTATCTTCTCTGAAGTAAATTGGTAGTTCTAGGAGCAGACATGTCACTGTCATGAAAAGCCTAGGTTACTAAACATTGAATTCCATATCATGTAGGTCTTTTAACTATTTGAAAACCATTTATTTATCTAAACATATGTTTCTGACCTTTAAAACATACCTAAAATGACTATAGGATTGACTATCGTAGATGGTTATTAATCTGTATTTTAACTATATCTTACATTTTTAAATGAGCTGCATAAATATAAAATCCTAAGCAGGAATAGAAATATACATACAAAACAATAAAATTAAATTTACACTTGTGTCAATAAACTAAAATCCACTAATGTACAATATTTTGAAAATAATAGCTTTTTTGATTAAAATATTTCAATAATTTACCCTTTTATCTCATTTTTATGTCATATCTCCCTCGTTTCTTTAGAAAGAGGTATTTGAATATATTTGAATATAACTCTTTTGTTTAGCTTTTGTTTTTACCATGATCAATAACAACTTGTAACCAAACCCTTATATGATCATAAGTACCCATAATCCATTTTTGGGGAATGCAGGCATAGTATTCTACACTATTTTCTGTTTTTTTGGAGGGGGGATTCATAATATTTGGAGCAACCTTGAGAAAGTCAGAATAATTCTTGATCTTGGCTGAAACAGTTTGTGAGGCTGAACCATCTCAGTCAGCAGCCTTGAAGCTGTTTGGGGTTTAGAATTCTAAAGAGACTGTCACAGAGGCATTCTGAGATGCTGGATCACCTGGGGCAGCCATTTTCACTGATGTTTGATTCCATTGTTCTGAAAATACAAAAACTTTTAAGTCAAACATACAGGCATATCTACATTAATACAAATATAGACTGTGCACTGTATACATGTCAGCCAAAGATGATTTTTTGTTTTATGTTTGAGCAGGTAAAAGATACATCACATGTTTTGTAGTTTTTCTAAGTTTATTTCTTTATGTCAGTAGCCTGTATTTTATGATCTTCCCTGATCAAACACGATTTTATTTAATAAAGAATGAATCCACAGCCTCTCAATTCCTGTGGAAATAAAAGCATAATATCTCCCCCAAAGAAATACAATTTTTGACTTAAATTTTTAAGTCAAGACATTTTCAAAATATATAGGTTGGTTTAATCCATCAGTCCTCATAATCCAGTTTGTTCTAGCAACCAAAAATTCAAAGACAATGCATAACATACAGTATCCAAACTCTGTTTATATTTTCCATCTTTATGTGGCTTTTTAAAATATCTCTTTACTCCCCTTTTAAGGACTTTATTTTATTATTTTAAAACTGTATTTTCTTAATTTAAGATATTGTATACTCTCTATTCTCTCTCCCAAGACTATGTATATTTTAAAACACTGTAGCTTAGTTAGAAGACTTTTTTTTTTGTGTGTGTGTGTGGATGCTATTTTATCAAGCAGAGCATCTGTCTTGTTTTTTGATCACATCAGGTAAATCTTAAACTGCTGTGTCAGCTACCAACATTGCTCAGCTTATGCATGATTATAGGCATTTTGCAGTTAGCTCCCTCCTGCAGGCAGGGGTCAGGAGACACTTTTCTGTACTATGTCTGGTGTGAGAGACTTAACTTCATGACCTGTCTGAGAGACTAAAGGATCCTGCCTGCCCACCACATGGCTTGTCTTATGGTATACTGGCAGCTCAAGTTGACAGACACTGGCCAGGAGGCTTGTTGCTGTCTCATAGCCATCATGAGAGAAACAAGGCTAGGGAGCCAATCTTGGCTATATTTCTGTGTCTCTATACCTCTTTTCCAAGATGTCTCTGGATGCCATTTATAGGCAGAGTTTTCCTGTCTCATAGTCACTCTCAAATAAACACATTGAGGTTCACATTAATTATAAATGCTTGGCCAATAGTTCAAGCTTGTTGTTAGCTAACTTTTACATTAAATTAATCAGTATTTCTTGTCTGTTCTCTGCCTCATGACTTGGAAGATTTTCTCAATATGACATACTCATCTTGCTTCTCCCTGTATCTCCTCTTACTCCCTCCCCCTTATCCTTCCCAGGATGCTGCTCAGTTTGACTCTTCCTTCTAAACTTATTCTGTTCACTACTGGCCACTCAGCTTCTTTCTTAAATCAATCACAGCAACAAATCTTCACAGTATACAAAGGGATTACTTACAGCAAAAAAAAAAAAAAAAAAAAAAAAATCAATTCATTTTGAGTAAAATTCTATCATTTTCATAAACAATGAATTTTTATTGAAATATGCATTAAATTTAAGATAAACTTCATACCAGTGCATGAGCTGTATACCTTAATTGGCTTATGGTGAATTTTGTATATGTTACCATTAAAAATTTTATGCCAGGCAGATCTCTGTGAGTTTGAGGCCAGCCTGGTCTCTAAAGCAAGTTCCAGGAAAGGCTCAAAGCTACACAGATAAACCCTGTCTCAAACCCCCCCCCAAAAAAAAAGAATTTTATAAGCAGAAATATTTTGTTAGGTCTGTTTTATTTAATCATTTTACGTGAACTATAATCATTTTTTGAAAATATTAATTATATTACATGTAATTAATTATATGTAACTAGTTATTAGCTAAATCATATAATATAAATTACATATAGTACACATGTAGATTCTGTCAACTGATTACAGGTCGCTTTTTGATAATTTCTGAAGCTTTTGATATGTATGTTGGAATGTAGGATCAGATACTAAACATTAGTTGGAAACCGTTGTTTAACATTTTTTCTGAACTGAATAAAAACCTGAGAAAATTTGATGATTTAATTGTACCTCAAGCAGGTAGTTTGATAAATGTAGTCCATTCAAAGTTCTGGAATTTCCATTGACATTGGATATAAAATAAGTAATAATATGATATTTTTTATGAGAGCCCAAATCTAGCCATGTCTTCAGCACTTGAAATGGTGCATAGCAATTCTGCTTAGTATCTTTTATATAAATCAATGGAATGAAGTTCCAAAATTAACTTCAAATAATCTATTGTCTAAAATAATTTTTGGTAGCCTCAAAATTAGTTGGTAGGATTTACAGAAATGTTATCACATCTCATCTAACCCCATATGAAGGCTCATGGGAAAAGTAGAAAAAAATGAAAATTTCAAAAGCAAAGTGTCTCTTATCACTAAGGACATAGCTCAGAATAAAAAAGGGACCCAGAGCATGTGACAGACTATTATACATTTTGTAATCAAGTGGCCACTGAAATAGATAATGCAGGTCAATAATGAGTTTGATTAAGTACCTTTATTATGGGCTTTCAGAAACACTAGAATAAGAATATCAAGTAAAACACAAATAATAACTTGTATGAAAAAAATCTTTGAGGGGTTTTTGGATAAACTGGCCTCCATAATTTCATATATTTGAATTCTTATTCCTTGTTTGTAGAATTTTTTGGGATGGATTTGGAGTCTGGTATGACTGGATGTAGTCTTGTTGGAGAAGATGCATCACTGCTGTAGGCTTTGAGGTTTTAATAACCTATTCCAGGTCTGGTCTCTATTTGGATGTGAAGTTGTTCTATACTGCCCAAGTGACATGCTTGGCTCATTCCCACCATGAGGATTATGAACTAACCATCTCAAACTGTAAACAAGTCCTTCAAATATTTTTCATGTATAAGAGTTTTGTTGGTTATGGTGTCTCTTCACATCAATAGAACAAATAAGTTACTTTGTAACCTATAAATCAAAAATTGACTACATGTGATCATTGGATATAGGTTATCTTAAAATACTACTGTCCTAGTATCATTTCTAAAACATGATAAAACACTGACTAAAGGGAATTTAGCAAATAAAGGTTTGATTATACCTCCAGATCACAATATATAAGAGAAATAAAATCACAATGGCTGAAACATAAAGCAGCTAGTCACAAGCACTGTCAAGAGTAGAGAAAAAGCAATGTACCCAAGCTCACTTGATTTAGGTCTCTGTTCAAATTATTCAGAAACTGTAGCCTAGGAATTTGCCATTTTGTAGATTTTTTATGAATGCACAAATTACATATTTATGGAGTGTATATTGATAATTTATAATATAAAAATAGATTTTGATAAAGCTGGAGTAATACACACTCAATTTAATTTAACATCAATTAGTTTGTTATGCTGTGAACCTTGCAACTATTTTTTTAAGTTCCTGATAAGGTGTATAGTAGATAGTTAATGCAACACCCTCTACATTGATGTGGAACACTGTAATTTGTTTATAATTTCCATAATAATTTCCTTTGATGAACTCTGGACTTTGGCACACATGAACATCACTTCAAATGTTTTGAATATCTAAATGTGGGTTAACACATACATTTAATGAAGAGCAGGAAAAATTATTTCATCTTTTAGGATAAAGTGACAAATATTTGAAAAAAGTTAGACTTTTTTTGTTTTATTATTATACTGTATGTTTAAGTATTTATGATTTATGTATATATGTAAAGGCTACATGATACCTCATAAATACATATAATTAATGTTCTCATATAAGAAATATAAATTGAAACAAAATAGCATTTAAAGAAAAGTAATTTTTAGAAAAATCACTGTTAATTTTCAAAGGACAATTTATTGGTTTGTATTTTTAGCTTTCCAAAGTGAGTACTAGAGGTTTTTTTTTCTTTATTATTATGTGATTTAAATTTTATACATCAGCCATGGGTTCCCCTGTCCTCCCCCATCCTGTCCCCACCCCCACCTTCCCCCCAGCCCCTTCCCTCCATTCCCATGTCCTCCAGGATCAAGGCACCACTGGGGATTCATTTAAACCTGGTGGATTCAGTACAGGCAGGTCCTGTCACCTCCTTCCAGGCTGAGCAAAGTGTCCTTGTTTAAGCCCAAGGTTCCAAACAGCCAGCTCATGCACTAAGGACAGGTCCAGGTCCCACAGCGTGGGTGCCTCCCAAACAGATCAAGCTATTCCATTGTCTCACTTATCCAGAGGGCCTGATCCAGCTGGGGGCTCCAGAGCCTTTGGTTCATAATTCATGTGCTTCCATTCATTTGGCTATTTGTCCCTGTGCTTTTTGCTATCTTGGATTCAACAATTCACACTCTTGCAAACCTTCCTCTTTCTCCACAGTTGGACACCTGGAGCTCCACCTGGGTCCTGGCTGAGGATCTTTGCATCCACTTCCATCAGTTATTGGATGAGAGATCCAGCACAACAATTAGGGGGTTTAGCCATCTGATTACCAGACTAGGTCAGATCAGGCTTTCTCTCAACCATTGCCAGCAGTCTATACAAGATGTATCATTGTGGATTTTTGGGGACCTCTCCAGCACTCTGCCTATTTCTGTTCTCATGTGGTCTTCATTTATCATGGTCTGTTATTCCTTGTTCTCCCTTTCTGTTCTTGATCCAGCTGGGATCTCCTGCTCCCCTAAGCTTTCTTTCCCTCAAATCTTGCCCTTCATTACTCCCACTGTTGTCCAGGTTGTTCATGTAGATTTCATCCATTTCTCTGTCATTGGGTGATCCTTGGGTCTTTCCTAGGGTCCCGTTTTCTACATAGTCTCCCTGGAGATGTGTGGCAGTCTAGTCATCTTTGTTTTACATCTAGTATCCTCCTATGAGTGAGTACATACCATGTTTGTCCTTCTGAGTCTGGATTACCTCACTCAGGATGATTTTTTTCTAGATCCAACCATTTTGGCCGATGATACAGGGAGTTTTCATTTTCCTTTTAACAACATGCTTGAGTTTAAAGGAGGAGAGGGCCATTCTCCAACTCCAAAATCAGCTTGAAGCTTTAATTGAACTGGGACTATAAGAAGACCAAGAGTATTAATTTTTTAGAGAAGAGCAGAAACAAACATTTAGGAAGATTTATGAAATTTTGTAGATGATATACCAATAGGCCATTTTGCTCTTTCCTGGGATAGATGATTTGTCCTTTTTCTTCAGTTGTCTCATTTGTCCAGTGTTCTTCAGATTCCTTAGCCTTCATTCTCCTAAAAGACAAAAACAATAACAATTCCCTAAGACTAATTTTGGGGAGGTTCCCTTTTGGCAAGTTACATCTGATTAAATGAAAAGGCATGTATTAATGGTATAAGTGAGTTTAAACTGGATGGTCATGTTGGTTGATGAACTATCACCTCCTCTAATTAAGAGGTCTCTTTTGTTCAAATAGAACCTTTATCAATTTTGATGGCACCCACAGCTTATCTTCTCCTGCAGAAACAAAAGCAAAACCTCGTCCCCAATGTAACACATACCCTGGTTTCCATTCTGAGGTCAGCACATCCTTAAAGTATATAGGCTGATTTAATTCTGTAGTTTTTTCTGTTAACCAATGTCTCTCTGCAGCTGTTGTTCCCTTCTCATTAGCATTGAGAAAATCCAAAGTTAGTAGAGCATTGTGCAGTCTACTTCTGGGGTTTTTTGTTACCCCTTTCTGTTTATTTATCATGTCCTTTAGAGTTCTGTTGGATCTTTCTATAACTGCTTGGCCTGTAGGATTATGTGGTATAACTGTAATGTGCTTTATATCATAATAAGCAAAAAACTGTTTCATTTTAATAGAGACATATGGTGGAGGATTGTCAATTTTAATTTGTGCAGGTATAACCATGATGGCCATAACTTCTAGCAAATTAGTGATTACAGAATCAGCTTTTTCAGAACTCAAAGCAGTTGCCCATTGAAATCCTGAATACGTATTGATAGTATAGTGTACATATTTCAATTTTCCAAATTCCACAAAGGGAAACACATCCATCTGTGTACTCTGAGTACCCTTTGGGTTATATCCTGTTGGTAATGGTGTCTGATTGTAGTAGGAACAAATAGGACATTTCTTTACAATTTCCTTGGCTTGTTGCCAGGTTATGGAAAAATCCTTTTTAAAACCTTTACTATTGACATTATGTTTCTTATGAAATTCTGAGGCCTCCAGCACATTTCCTATCAATAATTTATCAATCTCATCATTACCTTGTGCTACAGGGCCTGGCAGACCAGTATAGGATCAGATGTGAGTTATATATAAAGGATGACTCCTTTCCATGATTGTATCTTGTAATTGAATAAATAGTGAAGTTAATTCTGAAGCATCAGGGATAAATTCTGTAGTCTCAATATGTAATACCACTCTTTCAGCATACTGAGAGTCAGTAACTATATTGAGAGGTTCTGAAAAATCCATTAATACCAACAGAATAGCATACAATTCCAATTTTTGAACTGAATTATAAGGATTTTGAACCACTTTACTTAAATTTTCTGATTTGTAACCTGCCTTTCCTTGTTTGTTGGCATCTGTATAAAATGCCTTAACTCCAGATATGGGTTTTTCATGTACAATTCGAGGCAAGATGCAATCAGCTCACTTTATAAGATCAATTCTATGGCTTTTAGGATATTTGCTATTAATTTCTCCCAAAAAATTACTGCAAGCTCTTTGCCAAGGTTCACTTTCTGTCCATAATTTTTCAATGTCCTCTTTAGTTAAAGGTACAACAATTTCTGCTGGGTCTATTTGTGGTGGGCATTGTGTTCCCTGAAATATTGTGTGTTCCCTGAAATAAACAAATCTGGGGTCAGAGAACAGACAGCCACTAGAACAAAGCCAAAAATGGTGGCTAGAAAGTGGGAAGAGTAAGCTATAGCAGAAGTTGGCGGTGGTGGTACACACCTTTAATCCCAGCACTTGGGAGACAGAGCTATAGGATCTCTGAGTTCAAGGCCACTTTAGAAACAGCTAAGCATGGTGACCCACGCCTTTAATCCCAGAAACCCAACTTTAATCGCAGGGACTGGGGGCAGAAAGAGAAAGGTATATAAGGCATGAGGACCAGGAATTAGAGGAGAGAAAAAGGCATGTAGTTAGTTAATCATTTTGTTGGTTAAGCTTTCAGGCTTTGAAGCAACACAGTTCAGCTGAGAGCCATTGGGATGAGGACTCAGAAGCTTCCAGCCTGAGGAAAAAGGATCACCTGAGGAACTAGCAAGGTGAGATAGCTGTGGCTTGTTCTGCTTCTCTGATCTTCCAGCATTCATCCCAATAACTGGCCTCAGGTTTGTTCTTATTAATAAGAACTCTTTAAGATTCATGCTACATCTATTCCTACTAATTGACGAAGTCTCAATTTTCCTTTCAAAATAAAGTCAGAGATTTTTTCCACTTAAGTTTTTAATTTTTTATTTGGTTTATTTGGTAAAAATATCCATTCAATATAATATCTTCTCTCTGCATTAATATTCCTGTAGGAGAATGCCTAGAAGGTAAAATAACCAAAATGCAATCCAGCTTTGGATCAATACCATCTATATGTCCTTCATGTACTTTTTTTTCTACCAAGGCCAATTCTTTCTCAACTTTAGGTGATAATTCTCTTGGACTATTTAAGTCTTTGTCACCTTCTAAGGTTTTGAACAAATCATTCAGTTCATCATTTTTTACCCCAGAAATAGTTCATAGATGAGAAATGTCCCCAAATAATCTTTGAAAGTCACTAAGAGTCTGTAGGCGATCTCTCCTAATTTGTACCTTTTGAGGTCTAATTTTTTGTAGCTCTATTTTATATCCTAAATAATAGAATCTCCTCTTTGTATCTTTTCAGGAGCAATTTGTAATCCCCAGCATGGCAATATTTTCTTTACGTCTTCAAACATTCTTTTTAAAGTATCTGCATTTGAGTCAGCTAGTAAAATATCATCCATATAATGATAAATTATAGATTTAGGAAATTTTTTATGTATCAATTCCAAGTGTTGTTGTACAAAATATTGGCACAGGGATGGACTATTCAACATTCCCTGTGGGAGGACTCTCCATTGAAATCTTCTAACTGGTTGAGAATTACTTTAAGTAGGCACCATGAAAGAAAATCTTTCTCTGTCTTTTTCTTGTAGGGGTATTGAAAAGAAACAGTCTTTTACATCGATAACTATGAGAGGCCATCCTTTATTTAACAGAGTAGGCAAAGGAATTACAGATTGTAGAGAGCCCATTGGCTGAATTACTTTGTTAATTGCTCTAAGGAAGGTCTGTTAACATTCTCCATTTACCAGATTTCTTTTTAATAACAAATACAGGAGAATTCCATGGACTAGTAGATTCTTCAATATGCTGAGCATTTAACTATTCTTCTACCATCTCTTCTAAAGCCTGGAGTTTCTCTGTTGTTAAAGGCCATTGATGAACCCATACAGGCTTGTCTGTTAACCATTTTAAAGGTAGAGCTGTTGGTGTCTTTGGAAGATAATCAGTTTTTGTGCCCTGTTCTTGTATAATATGGATGGCTGGTGACCACTCATTAGAATAATACCTTCTAATATTTCTCTCAGAAACATGTGCTAGTTTATGACTTATTTCTGAAGTTGGAGGGATGTTAATCTGAGCATTCCATTGTTGTAACAGGTCTCGACCCCACAGGTTCATGGATATGTCAGCCACATATGGTTTTAATCTGCCTCTCTGTCCTTCTGGGCCTATACATTCGAGCCATCTTGCACTCTGTTTCACTTGAGATAATGTTCCAATTCCTAACAGTTGAACATTTACCTCCTGAAGAGGCCAAGATGGATGCCAAAATTCTGGTGCAATTATGGCAACATCAGCACCTGTGTCTACCAGACCAGACAACAAAACACCATTTATTTTTATTGTTAATTCTGGTCTTTGTTCATTTATAGAAGTTTGCCAAAAATTTTTCTTTATGGTTTCTCCAGTTGTTCCATTACTCTGAGTAGCCTGGTTTATTCCAATAGGCATTTGGTTATTTAACTGCTCTGAGTAGGGGTCTCCTCTACTATTGCAGGAAAGATCTGAACTGGATTCACTGTAGGGGCCTGCCTGAGCCCCTCTGGGAGTTTTCTGAAGACTGAGGCAAGGTATTACCTTGTCTGTCCCTTGTTGTTCTACATTCATTGGTCCAGTGTCTTCCCTTACCACACCTTCTACATACTCCAGAAGGAAGGGGCATTCTGTCTCCATTGTTCCTTGAAGAAACATTGTTTCTAGAAGTGCCCTGTTTACAGTCCCTTTTCAAATGTCCTTGCTTTCCACATCCAAAACATCTGACATTCCTCAAACCTCTTGAAATTGCTTCTCCTACCCACATATTATCATGATCATGAGCCTCAACATTAACCTTGTCTCTAATCCAATCTTCCAAGGGTGCAGATCTTACCTCTAATGGCCTGATTATTCTCTTGCATGCTTCATTTGCGTTCTCAAAAGCCAAAGATTCAATTATTATCTGGCTAGCTTCTGAATTTGGGACCATTCTCTTTACTGCTGAAGTCAGTCTTTGTAAGAAGTATGTGAAAGATTCTTTTGGGCCCTTTGTAAATGACTCAGTTTTCTTCCCCAGTTCCTCAAGTCCATTGATATTAAGGGATATTAATGACCAGTGATTGTTCGTTCCTGTTGTTATTTTTATTTTTTTGGTGGTAGTGTGTGTGTACTTCTCTTCTTTGAGGTTTACAACTGTGGTGTTATCTATTGCCTGTGTTTTCATGGGTGTATCTGCCTTCCTTAGGTTGGAATTTTCCTTCTAGTGCTTTCTGTAGGGCTGGGTTTGTGGATAAGTGTTGTTTAAATCTGGTTTTGTCTTGGAAGGTCTTGTTCACTCCATCTATGATGATTGAAAGTTTTTCTGGGTATATTAGTCTAGGCTGGCATCCATGGTCTTGTAGTGTCTGCATTATATCTGTCCAGGTCCTTCTGTCTTTCAAAGCCTCCATCAAGAAATCGGGTGTTATTCTGATGGGTTTGCCTTTATAAGTCACTTGGCCTTTTTCCTTTGCTGCCCTTAATATTCTTTCTTTATTCTGTACGTTTAGTTGTTTAATTATTATGTGGCAAGGGGACTTTTTTTGGGGAGTCTAGTCTGGCATTTCCTTCTTTAAGTAGGGAAAGTTTTCTTCTATGATCTTGTTAAATATATTTTCTGTGCCTTTGAGTTTTTATTCTTCTCCTTCCTCTCTCCCTGTTATTCGTAGGTTTGGTCTTTTCATGGTGTCCTATATTTCTTGGACATTTTGGGTCATGACTTTGTTGGTTTTAGTGTTTTCTTTGACTGATGAATGTATTTCTTCTACCGTATCATCAACACCAGAGATTCTCTCTTCCATCTCTTGCACTCTGTTGGTTATACTTGCCTCTGAAGTTCCTGTTTGTTCACTCAGATTTTCTATTTCCAACATTCCTTCTGCTAGTGTCTTCTTCATTTTTTCTATTTCCCTCTTCAGATCTTGGATTGTCTCCCTTGCTTTTTCATGATTTTCATTCAAGGATTTATTGTTTTCTTCTGCTTTAATTGCCCTTTCCTCTAGATTTTATACCGTTCTTCCCACTTTTTTGTTTGTTTGTTCCTCTACTTTATTTTTGATTTCTTCTATATAAGGCTCTAGCCTCTTCGTGATGTTACTCATAAGGTTGTTTTCTTCTTCTTCTTCTTACATTCTGTGATGTTCAGGTCTAGCTGTTGGAGAAGGGCTAGGTTCTGGTGATGCTGTATTGCTCTTTATTTTGTGGTATGTACTTCTGCCTTGAAGTCTGCCCATCTCCTCTTGTGTTTGTTCTTGGTCTTATCAGTGTACTTGGTCCAGATAGAGTTGACAGATTCAGGGAGCCTCTCTCTGGTCCAGATGGAAGCTCTGGGGCAGATGGGAGCTCTGGTCCAGATGAGAGTGCTGGCCGGATAGGAGCTGGGGGGCTGGACTCTGAGTCTCGGGATGTCCCTGGGGTCTCCTTATTTTGTCCAGATTGGAACTCCTCTTGTCCAGATGGGAGTTCCTCTGGTCTCTGGTCCAGATGGGAGTTCCAGGGCAGGATGGAAGCTGGGTGCTGTTCTCTGAGTCTCAGGAAGTGGCTGGGGTCTCAGGCAAGGTGTGGAGACTGCAATGTCTGCGTGCAGTCTTGGAAAAGGGGTGCCTTCCCGCAGGGCCCGCTGATTGGCAGGAAACTGGGGCAAAGTTGGTCAGGTCCTCCTGGGATGGCCTGTGTCTAGCGGTGGGACCCAGGCGCAGTTGCCTATCTGGCTATAAACCAGGCACTCACCTCTGGTCGAGTACTAGAGTTTTTAAACTACCTACACTCATAAAACTACACATGCATAAATAGAGGTTGCAGTTTCCAGATCCCTTAATAATAAATAATCTACTAGCTAAGCTATCTTACTAAATCTTTATTCATATTTACTTTAGAAACTTCCTGTCAGTGCCATGGCTACAAATAGAGAAATCTAAGGTGAATTGGAGATTATATGCATTTTCTAAGTGTCTCTGAAAGTTGATTATAGATCTAAAACTTATTGTGATACCCATAGAAGTCTATATTTTCTTTTTCAAGATTTATTTGAGGATGATTGAAAATATTGCATATATTTATAACATAGAGGATGATGTTTTCATATATGTGAGCACTGTTAAGCAAATCAAAATAAGTTATTTAGTCCATTTATCTCCTTACCTGTTTGTTCTACTCACTTATTTATATTTCTAATTTCTTTTTAATAATTCAATATAAGGGATCTGTATTTCTATCACTTTGATCCTCCATAACTCCTTTCTAACACTTTGTGATCCCCATTCCCACTCAAATACATGACTTCATTTTTATCATTGTGGCCAATATACATATGCATACATAAACAAAATCCAAATCCTTTCATGGTGGTGGTGGCAGTGGTATGTGTATGCTTGTGTGTGCTTAGGGGTGACTGCTTTGAATTAGTTCACCTACCATAGGCTCATTGCCATAGGAGTTGGAATCTCCTGAGCAGTCATTGAAGAGCCTATGCTCTTCTTCTAAGAGTGGGGCCCCATGAGATCTCTCACATCTATACCGACATGTCAACTCTGTTGCCATTATGCTGGTCTTCTTCAGGTGACCATATTGTTGATATTCCATGAGTGGAACTTTTCCTGTCACATATAGAAGACACAATCTCGCAGGTGGCATCCTGAATCTTTGGCTTTTGCATCTTTCTGTAGTCTCCTCTGTGATTTTACCCGAGCCTTCCTTGTACAATTTGCCATGTAGATGTAACAGTTGGGGTGAAACACCATGGTCTTTTGTTATCTGTATTGTTGCATCTGAATTTTTATTATGGTCTTTATCTCCTTCAAAAAGACTTCCCTTATGAGAGATGAAGGCTACTTTGTTTGGTAGGTCTAAAGATAGGTATTTTTAATGCAACTAGATTTTAAACTAGTTTAGAAAAATGGCATTTGTGGTTTCCCCTTTAGGTTCCATGACCATACCCGCCACAACATATGGTTAGATTAGCATTATGAGACTTGGTTTTCCATCATCTTAGTGAGCATTGAAACCAACTAGACAGCTATTCATTATCTCCAAGATATAAGTAACACCATTGCACACTTTAAAATATTTGATTGAGGGTTGGGGATTTAGCTCAGTGGTAGAGTGCTTGCCTAGCAAGCACAAGGCCCTGGGTTCGATCCTAAGCTCAAAATTTATTTTTTTTGATTTGGGTAGTCATTCTTGTGATTCACAGGTTTTTTTGTTATTGTTATTTATTATATTTGTGTTTTAATTTTACACATCAGCCATTGGTTCCCCTGTCCCACCCCATCCTGCCCCCCCCACCTTCCCCTCCTCCCCCATCTTCCATTCCCATCTCCTCCAGGGCCAAGACTCCCCTGGGGATTCAATTCAACCTGGTGGATTCAGTACAGGCAGGTCCAGTCCCCTGCTTCCAGGCTGAGCAAAGTGACCCTGTGTAAGCCCAAGGTTCCAAACAGCCAGCTCATGCACTAAGGACAGGTCCCCAGTCCCACTGCCTGGGTGTTTCCCAAACAGTTGAAGCTATTCAATTGGCTCACTTATCCAGAGCACATGATCCAGCTGGGGGCTCCACAGATTTTGGTTCATAATTCATGTGCTTCCATTCGTCCCTGTGCTTTTCCAATCTTGGTCTCAACAATTCACACTCTTACAGTCCCTCCTCTTTCTTGAAAATTGGACTCCTGGAGCTCTACCTGGGTCCAGGCTGAGGATCTCTGCATCCATTTCTATCAGTTATTGAATGAGAGTTCCAGCACAACAGTTAGGGTGTTTGGCCATCTGATCACCAGATTAGGTTAGATCAAGCTTTCTCTCAACCATTGCCAGTAGTCTACAGTGGAGGTATCATTGTGGATTTCTGGGGACCTCTATAGTACTTTGCTTTTTCCTATTCTCATGTGGTCTTCATTTATCATGGTCTGTTATTCTTTGTTCTCCCTTTCTGTTCTTGATCCAGCTGGGATCTCCTGCTCCCCTAAGCTCTCTTTCCCTCGAAACTTGCCCTTCATTACCCTCATTCTCATCTAGGTTGTTTATGTAGATCTCATCTATTTCTCTGTCATTGGGCAATCCTTGTATCTTTCCTAGGATCCCGTGTTCTAGGTAGCCTCTCTGGAGTTGTGTAGCTGTCTAGTCATCTTTGTTTTACATCTAGTATTCTACTATGAGTGAGTATATACCATGTTTGTCTTTCTGAGTCTGGGTTACCTCACTCATGATGATTTTTTCTATATCCATCCATTTGCCTTCAAACCTCATGATGTCATTGTTTTTCTCTGCTGACTAGTACTCCATTGTGTATATGTACCTTATTTTCTTTATTCATTCTTCAGTTGAAGGGCATCTAGGTTGTTTCCAGGTTCTGGCTATTTCAAACAATGCTGATATGAACATAGCTGAGCAAATGCCCTTGTGGTATGATTGAGCATTCCTTGGGTATATGCCCAAGAGTGGTATAGCTGGGTCTTGGGGGAGATGGATTCCCAATTTTCTAAGGAAGCACCATATTGATTTTGCTTCACAGAAAAGCCTGTCAGATATTGTGGAAATGTAGGCTACAGATGGATGCCTAGATGTTGCAGAGGAACCTTAGATGATGCTCCAAGCAGCCAGCTGTTTCTGTCATTTCTATAGTTCTGGAAGTTGCTTGGTTTTTTGTTTATTTGTTTGTTTTTTGTTTGGTTGGTTTTTTTGTTTGTTTGTTTGCTTTTTCGAGACATGGTTTCCCTGTGTAGCTTTGTGCCTTTCCTGGATCTTGCTCTGTAGACCAGGCTGGCCTCAAACTCACAGAGAATTGCCTGGCTCTGCCTCCTGAGTGCTGTGATTAAAGGCGTGTGCCACCAACGCCCGGCTTGCTTGTTCTTTACATTCTATTTATTCAGGTAGTATTTTATCCTTGTCATGTCTCTGATGGTGTTGATGACTGAATAGTTGTTTTACAATTTTTCTTGTGACCAAATTCACAGAGGAGATCTAAACTGCATAATGTTGAGAGATATTAAGCTTAAGTTGTTTATCTAAGAAAATGTTTTAAGGTCTAAAAAAATATTTCTATGTTGGTAATAGAAGTTTTGATTGAAACTAAAGTATGTACAAAACTTCACACTCACCAAGAATTGGATATATAACAAAGAATTTACTCCAAAATTACCAAATACAAATGGAATGGACATTGTGAATGTAATTCTCACTTGACAGTTGTTCATGTTATATATATTTTACTGTGTTAAAGAGAAGTTTTCCTTTTTATTTAGACAAAAGGGCAAATGTAGCATATTTGTTTACACTGTGTGAAGATGTGTCACTGTGATTGGTTTAATGATGAGTTGAATGGCCAATAGGCAGGCAGGATAGGATAGGCAGGATTTCTGGGGAGCAAGAATAACTCTGGGTATAAATGAGGCAGGGAGATGCCAATGAGACCCAAAACAAGTCAGATGTACAGAATCGGAATGAGGTGAAAGCCATGTGGCAGAACTAGATTAATAGAAACAGGGTAACTTTAAGATATAAGTGCTAATTTAGAAAAAGCCTAAGCTAAAGATCAAGCTTTCACAATTAATAATAAGTCTCCATTGTATACCATTTTTTAGTAGCTGGTGGACAACAAGAAAAATTAACTACAATCCAGTGTTTGTTTGTTTTTTAACTGTGTGACTTGTGTGTGTGTGTGTGTGTGTGTGTGTATGTGTGTGTGTGTGTGTGTGTGTGTGTGTGTGTGTTCATGAGTTTAGCAATATTCAGGGACCAGAAGAATGTGTTACATACCTCAAAACTAGACTTTCAGCCACTTCTGAGCTATTAAATGGGGTGGTGGTTATTGAACTAGGGCCTCTGAAAACTCAGTAATCACTGAGCAATCTCTTCATTTCCACTTCTTTTTCTTTATATGTATAAATTTTACAATTTATTTACATGCATCACAGTAAGTGCTACACATATATCACAGCACAATACATTATTTCCAGAAAAGTATAAAATCCTGCATTTAGGCCTAGTTCCTTACAATGTTTTATACTCTTTCAGAGAACTTATCACTGTGTGAAGTATAATTATTCTACTGTTTGTTTATACTCTTCCTACATATCACAGAAACATATAATTTCTATGTGATGTGAAACTTTGATATCTATTGACCAACAAATGTTTGCAATTAAATGATAGCTATTGAGATCTTTTCTAAAGTATTATTGTCTTAGATTCAATATAAACCATTAAATAATAATTAATAAAGTACTTTTAGAAGTGTGGTAAAATATAAATAAAGTTTATTGCATACAAGTGAATATGTGAAGGTATTTGATTTTTTTTTAACTTGATCACAGAAACAAGTGTAGACTCGATTATTTTAATTAAAAAAACAACTCTCATGCTTTGTGGAAAAATTTAAATTCTTTGAAAATTCAACTTCAAGAACAAAATTATACCCACATAAAGAGTGTAAGTTCATAGATCTAACATAAAGGTAAATTTTTAATTTTTAATACTTTACTGGCACTCAGATATTTGACCTACATCTTTCTTTCCTCATTATGGTTTTGTCAGACTTATACTTAAACCTACTGTTTCCCATCAGCCTCACTTACCTCCATCAGCCTCTATTTCCCTGGTATCTCAGCTTCTTGGTATAGAAGTAGGGTCAGTGCATCCTCAGTTCATCCCTGATGAATTTTTTAGCAATTATTTCTAGCACATCTCAGTTCTTTGTGACCTTCCATGGTTTCAACCTGGGACAGCACAGCTGTTGCATTTGACTGTGGGTCAGTAAACCCATAGCCATCACGGCTGGCTAGGACCCAGAAGCATGAACAACAAGAAAGAGGAACCCCCTGCCAACAATGATGAGACTGGAAAATTATACCAAGAGTCATTTCAAATGTCATAACTCCAGATACCTATATTCCAGTTCAAGAACATAAATATGACCAACAAAGTCTAAATGGCTTCCCAGAAACTCAAAAAACCAGTGGTAATAGGCCCTTAGAAAATACATGTACCTGAAGTACAGAATAGGACTTTAAAATAACAGTTGTGAATATTTAAGAACATGAAAGATGAAATGAATAAGTGCTTTCTGAAGACCATGAAAACACAGACACCTGAATAAAATTCATAAACATAATTTAAGACATGAGAGCATAATTCACCACAGAAAAAATAGAATCACTAAAGAAAGTCCAAATTGAAATCAAAGTATAAATAAAACCTCAGTTAATCAAACAAAAACCTCAGCAGCAGGCCTCACCAACCAATTAAAGACATAGAAGAGAGAATTTCAGGTCCTGAAGATAAATTTAAAAAATCACAAGGTCAATCAAATGAAAGGCTAAATGTAAATCAAATTTTAAAACCCCAGACATGGAACATTCAGGAAATCAGAGTCATTATGAACAGATCAAATGTAAAATAATATTAATGATAAAATAAGTTAGCCATTTCTTTCAAAAATATATTCTATTACTTAATTCCTATTGATGAGGCCAGTAAAATGTACAATGTGTTTTCTATCTTTATGCCTTACAGATGTGGTGTTTGTCTATACTCCAATGCCAGACATTCATTTTCAAATCATTAAGTAACTGTTTGTCATTGCATACCTCTGGATTCAGCAACCCATAAATTCTGAGGGGGGGCTTCATTGTGCTATTGAGAAAGAATGGACAAGCAAAAACTCTTAACAGATCTTCTATCATTCTTTCATCTTGGAAATTTGAGGTTATATTGTAAGAAAATAACAAAACACAGCTAAACATTACATGCTTCCACACCAGTCTGCTTCTTCCAATAAAAATGTCAACTTTTTTTGTACCCACAGTAATGCAATTAATTAAGACCCTTGCATGTTGTCATCAATTCCAAAATAACTGTACATTTTCCAGCTTTTATAACCACTATATAGACTGAAGAATCACCAAAGAAATAGGTACACTGTTGAATGGAGTAAGTTGAATTGGAAGTATACTGTAAAGATGATGAAATAGCCCTGCAAATATTATCTAACCATGTGCACAAATATTGACATGGAATTGTGTTGGTTAAATTTACTTGTTACTCACACTTATCTATTTATTCATTTATCTGTTTTGAGTTTTTCTTTTTCATAGAGGGACTCAACACATAATATAGGCTGATGTAGTCCTTGCAATCCTCCTGCCTCAGTGTCCTGAATGCTGAGATTACAAGCATGTGCTCACCATGTCCATTTCAATACAAACTAATGATAATTAGGTGTAATTAAATATTACTTTACTTTTTAAAAGTTGCTAAATGAAAATTAAAATTTTCCATGAGTTTAATTTCTTCTTTTGTATTGTTTGATAGTTTGAGATAAAGGTCTTTTTTTATATTGTAAGAATGTAAGTCACCTTGAGTGTCTTCTCCACTTATATTCTTCTTTCTATATTACACTAAGGGAGTCATAGGAATCCATTCACTATTCAGGAAAACTTTCATTGATTCTTTCTTTTTCTCCTATATTTACCTGAGACAAATTACTTAAACTATATAAGTCACAAATTCAACAGGAAGAATATTATGAAACTAAATCAATAAATGCATGTATAAAGTATACTTGATATAAAATATGTACTGCTGGAAACAATGTTACAAAATGCTAATGATTTAAAAATAGTAATTTCAGATAAACAACCAGTATTGCTGGAGGAAATATGTCATTGTGGAGGTAGGTTTTGAGGTCTTATATGATCAAGCTGCACACAGTATAACACAATTTCCTTCTGCTGCCTGTGAATCAAAATGTTGAGCTATCAGCTCTTCAGTACTATGTCTGCCTGCACACTGCCATGCTCCTACTATGGTGATAATGAACTAAACATCTGAAACTATAAGCCAGCCCCAATGTTTTCCTTAATAAGAGTTGTCATGCTCATGGTGTCTTCTCATTGCAATAAAACCCTAACTAAGACACAATACATATCAAATGAAGTATTTACAGCAGTTCCTATTAAGAATGTGCAACTTCAGGTAAAGGAATGAGTGAAAATGAGGAGAAATTACATATCTGTGTAAACAATAAAATCATTAAGTGGCTGAATTTCTACAGACTTATAACTACACTTTAAAAAGTTGAAATAACTATGACCATACTATAAACTACACCTGGATCCTATGTGATACTTTCTATATTTATTGTTGTGATTCCTAGTTCTATAGAAACAAATGTGATTCTCTAATTTGTCACTATATGTCATTCTTCCAAATGATGCCTTGATTACACTTTGCAATATGGTATTTATAACAGAAACTATATACTATATTTCATTTGATTTAAAAAAAAACTATGGAAAATCCAAACAAAATAAGAACGTTACATTTCATTGTATTATATTTTTTACATTTTTTTATCCAACTGAGTTGAATTAATTATACAGTCACCAGCTATTCAAGGTGAAGCTACAGACAGTCATATTCTTAAAGACATTCACTTGCTCATTCCCAGACGCCATTAATATCCACCATAGATCTTCAGTCTGAGTAGGACCCTCAGGAGCCCCTAATCCATCCATCAGATATTCGAACATCACTGGCTTGAGCATCTCCAGATCTTCTGAAGTTAACAAGATTCAAAGTGAGTTCACATGCTCAAAATCCAGGTCATGTCCACAGGTCAGCTTTTTATAGAACTCCTTCCCATCCCCAGTTTCTTACATTTTCTACTTCTGCTTTAATGATCTCTGGACCTCTGTGTGGTAGTGTAGATGATCCATGTACAGCTAAACATTCTCAGACATGTATCTCAGCCATTTGAGGTGTTTTGAGTCCATTTATTCAACTCTATTCATTGAAGCAAGATGCGTCTTTAGCCAAGTTAGGGAGCAGTGCAAACTAGAGAAATCAGCCTTAATTTCTCCATAAACAAACTTCCCAGCATTCTTCACACTTCATAATTTGAATAAGGAGTAAAATACACTGCATTTATTGGCATTTGAAAAAACAGATTCAACAGAACATTCATTGAAAAACACAATTGAAATTTTAGTTCTTACACTTAAGGTAAGAGTGAACATGAAAAAAGTGCTCTTCCCCAGATGTTGATCATACTCTACAATATACACATGTGTAAGTAAACAAATATACATGTGGGGATAGCACAGTATTTAGCCTGAAGAAAAGGGAGGACATTGAGATTTATACTTACTAATTAGTAAACATACACGGTATGCTTCATGTAATCCCCTTGAACTCTAGGTATAACATTTTATTTAATCCAAAGTTATTCCATAAATGGGTAATGTACCACTTGTTATTCTATGATAGACAATGGAAATACAGCAAGTCATGAAATTCTGTCAAGAAAATCTTTAAAGATCTGCAAAATAATTCATGTTTTAGAAGGCATTAATTTGATAATGTAATAAGATAGAGAATAAAAATACAAAATGAACATAAATAGTTAATATCATAAACTAATCACAGTGCAATTTTCTCAAGATATTAAGAACAAAGCTATCATGAGACTATATAGTCACCATTATAAATTCATATGCCAAGGAAAATGATAATTAAACTCAATAGAGGCAAGTTTATTGCAGTGTTAATCACAAGTTTCCATAACATATTTTTACTAAAAATGAATTTAAAAGATGAACTAGTAAATGTAGATGACTAAAGGGCAGGCATAATAAAAAGGGTGAATGAAAATCCAGAATAGGTAATTTCTCACACACATTTAGAAAGCAGTTTCACAATATTTTTCACAAAGATATTTAGAGCCTAAAAATATTTAAGGAAAATTCTATGCGACAAGGAAATCATCATTTAAAAGTCACTAAACTTTGATGGTAGTACATGAAACAGCTTTCACAACTCAATTGAAGAGCTCTGAGCCACAAGGTAACAAAATTGCATTGTCCCATAAAATATTTAGAATTCATTTCATTTGTCAGCTCTTTTTGCTTTTAATAATTAATTAGAAATTCACCCTTCAGGTTTAGTGGTTACTTTATAAAGACATGTCCAAAAAGCACTTGAAGATTCTATTTATCTTCCCGTCAGTATGGATGATATTTCAGTATTTTTTATTTTAAAAATAGTTTTATGTAAGCAGGATTATGCAATACACTAGATTCATGAGTGCACAAGTTGTTAATGTGTTGTCATACTTTCTTAAGATTTTTTTAATCAGTGAAAAAACACAGATACATATTTAGCCTCATTTTACACCAACAAGTACATTATCTACACATCTATATTTCTGTGTTTACTCCATTATCTCTACTGAAAGAGGGTTTTAATAATTCTGTAGTTCAGATTTTATACGTGTATGCAATATTCCACCAACAAAATTGAAAAATCTTTGACTGACTTACAAGTAGAAAGGAAATTAGATTTGTCTCCATTTTCATAAATCATGCTCATCATCTGTATTCTGTCCTTCTGCATCCCTGAGTATTTAACCTCTTCTTTCTTCCTACATTGAATACTCTACCCACATGTATATTTGTGTGCATGTATACATATATTATTGTTTATTTTCTATATATGAGTAAGAACATGTGTTTACTTTTTTCTGTGATTATGTGACCTTGCTTAATATTATAAGTCTGTTAAATTTATGTAAGTTTTGTGTTTTATCTTTTCTATAAGTTGAGTATTATATATATATATATATATGTACATTACATATATCATTTATACATACACACATACATATATACCAGTTTTTTATTATATATTCATCAGTTGATGAACAGGTGGAGATTCTATTCTCTACTACAGTAAATGAAGTATTGATACTGGCATGTTCAAATCTGTATCTACTAGTCTTCTGTAAGATAAATAATATCAAAAATTCATGTGAATCTGTAATTTGTATATGTATTTCCCCTCAGACTGGGACTCAGTGTTTGGTTTTTATGCTCTGATTGACACCTGTTCTAAATGTATTTTTAAACCCATGTGCATCATGTCTTTACTTGAACCATACTTTAATGTCAACTAAATATTTCCTTCTGTCAGAGTATTCCAGCACTTTATATACTCATCAGCATTGTACAACCATTTCTTTTTAGCAATAATTCACATTATAGAATTTCAGATTTTTCTGTCAGTATGCTGAACATGAATTAGACATTTAAAAATATGCTTTTCATGATGTATGATTTTTCACTATATATTTGATTGTGTTTGAAAATCCTAATTACTGGGTATTTTATGTAGATTATTGACTACCTTTAGTTGAGACTCAGTTTTTCAGCTATGGTTGGCATTCTATTGAGTTTCTATGCTCTAAAAAAATTTTCAATATGTTTAAAATAATAATAAATATGCTATATTAATTGTCTGTCATTTTCATAAACTTTAATATAAATTATGATTATATGGTGAAATTTTATGTTACTATATTCAAGTTTTGTATGTATTCCTTTGATTTTGTTAAAAATAAAGATCGCTAACATGCATTGAAGATTAACATTCTATTTTAACACATACGGTAGTAATTCTCAATACAAGTAAAATTACTCTTACTTTCTTAATTTTTTGTTGTATAATATTTTGTTTGTGTTCTGAAAAATAAAACTTGCCTGGATATCAGAGGACAGAGCTAGCCACTAGTTAACAACAGAGGTCAGGCAGTGGTAGCACATGCCTTTAATCCCAGCAACACTGGAGGTGGAGATAGAAATATAAGGTAGATGGAGACAGTATTTCAGACTCATGCAGTCTGAGGATTCATAGAGACAGGATGGCCTTCAGTCTGAAGTTCCATAGATATGGGATTCCCCACCATCCCCAATCATTCTCTGTGAGATTTCTTAGAGGTAAGAGTCTCTGGGGGCTGGCTGCTCTGTCTCTTTGATCTTTTAGCTTTCACCCTAATATCTCACTTTGAGTTTTCATTAATAAGACTAATTAGATTCATGCTTCAATTTTCAGATGGTATTATTTTACCTTCTTTTTCATTTAACCTACTTTTTATTTATTCTTTGTGTCTTTCACATCATTCATCTCCATCCCATTCATTTCCCCATCCCTCGTTTCCACTCTCTGCCATGGGAACCTCTCCTGCAAGAAAAAATTAAATTAAAGAGAAAATAAAAAAAGAAAAAGAAAAAAAAAATCAATCTCATCATGAAAGCTGTAGTGTGACAGCGACTCACATGTAAACCCTTTTATCCATGTATCTTTTTTCAATATGTTCATTGCAAAGAGTCATAGATATGTTTCCAGGCCCCTGGTTTCTGCTACATTATCAATGCTGGGTGCTCACTGGAACTCCTCTTGGTGGTCCTGTTGTTTCCCTGTGTTATAGAGATGCAGGCAAATCACAGATAGGGTGGATATTGGGGTGGGTGAGTTCACAACCCTGGTTCTACACCTGGGTAGTTGCAGAGTTGGTCAATGGGCCAGCTATCCTTTGTCCTCACCACCAGGTTGAACTCCCCTGCATGGCCCTGGCTAATTTACCCCTTGCTTCCTTGAACAAGGGACTCGACTAGTTCTGTTTTATTGTCTTCAGAGTCAGGTCTCCCATACCTACACCTTTAGAACAAGCTCTAGTGTGTTGCTCAGGTGTGGTTTAGCTCCAGAGTACTGCACCTGAGGTGGGGCGGGGACAGCTATCATGCTCTTATGATCTCAGGACCAGTTTTCCCACCTGCCTCAGGCCTTGATGGGCTTGTTGAGAGGGTTTCTTATCCCACCCATGCTGTCACAGGACAGATGACTAATGTGGACAGCCCTCCAGTGCTTACAGCTTCATAGCTGGCTCACCCACACCTATTTTGCTGACCAGAACAGGTACATGGCCTGCTCTCTTGAGTGTTACACATGGTGGAGGACAGGAGCAGGTCTGCTATTATGACCTCAGGTCTAATTCTGCCACCTCCCTTAGGTGTTGATGGGGGTGGGATCATCTATCCCCAACTATGCCACCACATGGCAGATGAGTGGTGGACCCACGTCTCCCATGTTCACATTCTCAGGATGGTTCACCCCATTATAGCTTCCTAACCTTTATCTGAGAAATACTTGATTATTATGATAAATATTACGTATATATTTCTGTGCCCTCTATTCCTTCCCTTGAACATTTTTACATGCTTTCAGATCATCCATTATCTAGTCTGAGATGGTTTACTTAGTAAAGTACTCTATTGCAAACATGAGAATTTGATATTTTTTTTTCTCCAATACTGTAAAAGCCTATGTTTCACAGTAACTTTCTGTTACCTAAATCCTGTGGGGGAGGACACTTGTGGATCCTTGGGCTACCTTGCCAGCCACCTAGTCTAATTGGAAGGTCTAAGTTCAGTGAGATGCCATGCCTGAAAAAAATAGGACAGAGAGCTACAAAAACAAATGAGAGAGTTTATTTGTGTGAGTGTGTGTGTGTGTGTGTCCCCGCACGCGCACACACACACACACACACACACACACACACACACACACACACGCAAAGTGGAGGGGGGAGAAAGGGAGAAATTAGTCAATTTTCTTTGAAAACACAATATTTTTAATCTCATATTTCTATTTAGTTTGAATATTTTTCCAAGGCAATTGTAATTTTTTTTTTGGGGGGGGGGGTCCGAGATAGGGTACTTTGCGCCTTTTCTTGATCTTGCTCTGTAGACCAGACTGGCATCGAACTCACAAAGTTTCACCTGCCTCTGCCTCCCATGCGCCACCACCGCGTATGGTCTGCATGTATCCCTGCATGCCAGAAGAGGGCACCAGATCTCATTACAGATAGTTGTGAGCCACCACGTGGTTGCTGGGAATTGAACTCAGGACCTTTGGAAGAACAAGCAGTGCCCTTAACCTCTGAGCCATCTCTCCAGCCCCATAATGTTTTTAATAGGACATCATGTATATTTTGTGCAAATGAAAGTTAATTGAATTGACTTTTCATTTTCGTAAGTTACATTTTAGAGGAAATATTGACACCCTTACTAAAAATGGAGAGGACTCCAGCTTAGACTTTTAGCAATAACAGATAAGTAGTCTGTCTCTTGTGACCAGATTGGTGCCTAGACCAATTGTCATCAGAGAGGAGCCAGACAGCCAGCTACTGACCCAGGCATATTCAGAGACCCACACATTAGTTGGAGTTCGAGAATCCTGTGAAGGAGGAGGAGAAAGGAGTATAGGAGCCAGAGGGGTCAAGGACACCACAGGAAGGCTCATACAATTAACTAACCTGGGCTCAGAGGGGTTCAGAGTCTGAACCAACAATCTGAGAGCCTTCATGTGACTCACCTATCAGCTGTGTAGCTTGGTCCTCTTGTGGGACTCCTAACAGCAAGAACAAGGGCTGCCTCGACTCTTTTACTGGCTTTTGGAACCCTACTCCTCATGCTGGGTTATATTTTCTGGCCATAATACATGGAGAGGTGCTTAGTCTGACTGCAACTTGATATGCCATGTTTAGTGATACTCACGGGAAATCTGCCCTTTCCTGAATGGAGACAAAAGAGGAAGGGATTGAGTGTGAGATCTTGGTGTGGGAGTTGAAGGTGGGGGGAACATGGGAGAGGATGATTGGGAAAGGCTGCAGCAGGGATGTAAAATAAATAGCTGAATAATAAAAATAATATTAAAAATCCGTTAATATTTTCTACCTCCTTTTTACTTTTATTTTTAAGGTATACTTTATTTTTATTTCTGTGTTCTAGATTTTGGATACAATTGTGTTTCATTCTCTCACTTTTCTTTATCTCATTAGTATTCAAACAAGTACCTAAAATGATGTAATAAAATAAGATAAAATAAAAATAATGGGTAAAAAACCAATTATTTTAAAAAGCCAAGAAAAAAAGCACAAGAAGCACAAATAGATACAGAGACATGCATGTACACTTTGTGTTCATGGAGATAAACTGAGTGTTTGTGTGAGAGATAAATATGAGTCTCATAGTTATTTCAGTCACTCTTGATTTGATAATTTAATCCATGTCAAATTAGCAAGGATAGTTAATATTAAAGCATTTCCTAACTCATTTTATGCTTTAATGCAGTTCATTACATTTTGATCTCTCTCTTCCCTCTCACTTTGCATTTGGATATTTTACAGTAGTTTCTTTTTATTGTATGTTTATTACTTTTGGATTATCTATGACAATATTTTGATTTGTGGTTACTAGAAACTTACAAAATTATATTTACTTTTAATATATAGCAAATAAATATATATTTATATTCATATATATAAATTGAACTATTTTAAGTGATAGAAATTTAATATGATCATAAATATGAGAAAAATATAAGGTCAAGAACAAAAATATACTAAATGGAAAGACAGTTTATTGCATAATTTTTTGAGGTTTGATGTGCCTTTTTGCTTTTATCCCTATACTCTCTATCTCTTAACATATTAATGTGAGAGCGCAATTGTTTTTATTTTAATGATAAGATGTGATTGATTACTAAATTAAATTTAGGATGCTAATTTGCTGGTAGTAACTATTATTAGTAATTTTCCTATATTTTTACTTATTAATATACTTTCCCTTAAGTTTTAAGAATATTTTACTCAAAAAGAGTAATGAAAGAGACACATTTGCTCAGCTTTTGTTTACCTGAGGGTGTTTTCTCTCTCCACTATACAGCATTCCTAGCTCATCTTTCCTCACTTCTGTACTGTGACTATCTAATGTAACTCTGCCTTGACATATAAAGATACAGTCTGCTTCCAGATGATCATATATCTTATTGCTTGGTTTGTTACTTTACGCTATTGCCTTGGGAAACCTCTCCCTATACTTCACCTTTGAGAACATCACTAAATATGAATCAAGGTAGACTTTATTGAGTCAGATTTTACTGGCATCCTTTGATATTCCTATGCCTGTTTCAGAGTATCTGTCACTATTACTGGTCAGGGAATTATTGTGTTTTCAATTCTTTGAGTAAATCTCTACCATGCTGAGTATGAGCATCAGTAAACAGAATTTGATGTTTTAATGCTGTCTAAAATATTCTATAACTCCCCCCCACTTTTGTCTTCCTTTCTAATTTTCCAAATGTCATTGCAGGTAGTCTTGTCTTCAGGTTCACTGAACTTTTTTGTTTTTATTATTTTATTTTTATTTTATTATTTTATTATTTTATTATTTGTTCTGTGACTGATTCTTCTACTGTGCTGGTCTATCAGTATGTATTTCAGAACAAAGATTTTAGTTTAATCTCTTAAAACATGTTCTCATATCTCTGTTAAATTTTTCATTTGTATACATGTTTCTATGTTATCAAGGTACTCACTGAGTTTATTTAAAACAGTATTTTATAACTGCCCAAGTGTTTGGCTATACAAATAACTGTCAGTTCATTTATTAACATTATTTTGACTATTCGGTGTGCTCGGGGTTTTTAAAAGCTTTGGAGGACTGTGAGCTAAGTTTTCTGTGTATTTTAACATTAGCTATTAGTTGTTTATCTTTGTTTTCAGTTTGTGGCTGTGTTTTCACTGATCTTTCCAAAAATACTAAGAAGTTTGGGTACTTCTTCAGACTTAGTATTCACTGTACAATTAATCTTTAGATGTCCTCATATGCCCAAGACCTTCTCGAACTTAAGTGTACATGTTCAGCCTTCTAACATCAGATTGTAATGAGGGCCTAGGTGGCACATATGTGGTTTGTGTGGTGTCCATCAAGAATCAGAGGAGTAGCAAGAAAGTATAATCTATTCTTCAAGTCTTTCTCTTGATCCAGAGTAGTATGAAACATATAACACCGTCTCTAACAGCATCAAATTTATTTTATTGGAAGAGTACATTTCTAATTTGTTATTCTTCCATTTGTTGAACAACCTTCTATTTAGGAATCAAAATATCTTAACATTGAAGCAAATATCAGATCCTTTGTTTTATTTTTCCTACTCTATTTTTTCCTTAGAATCTTCAATCATAAAAATAGTATTTTGTTAGTATCCATTCTTACTTTAACACTATATCTTTTATTCTCTTATGCTTTAAGTTATAATTATTACTTATATAAAATAAGCTGATTTAAAAATGCTCCATTCATTTTAGTATTAATTTACAATTTCTGTCACAAAATTTTGATTGAGATCTTCAGTGAACGTTCTAGTTTTCTGTTTACTGGTTTCAATCTCTGCCTCTCTGATTTGTTTCCATAATTGCATAGGTAATCCTCTTGCAATATGATTATTTTATGGGTGTTATCTGGGTCTGCATTGTTTGTTTACTTTTAAATTTACTAAGAGATATGTTTGCATGATTTTTGCATGTCTTTTAATGATACTAGACTTCATTAATATTACTTTTTTTGTTTTTGTGTCAATTAAAATGTACACAATATCATAACTTACTTTGAAATTACATAATCCTTTTGTAAATGAGTTTACCATTGAAAATGTTATAGCTTTTTTTAGAATAAATTATATTGTGTTATATGAAAATAATGAATTAAATATGAAATAAAATGCAAAATTCTGAAAGCAAAACAGAATTGCATACTAATGGGTGGAGATACATAAAATATTAGTTATTAAATTAGTATGAGCTGCACAACCATATTTAATATTCCTTTAAATATTTTAAGAAATTATTCATCATTGCATATATTTAGTTTCTGAAATAAAAAGGAAAATGTGTGACTAGAAAAATAATATTTAGTTATTTGGTTTTGATCAGCTATCAGTCAAGTAGGGTAGGAAAATACTATCAAAGGAAGATAATATTGTAATATACAGCTAATAATTTTATCTTACTAGCTAATGAACTCTTACTGCAACTGAAACAATGTCTAAAGAAGGTATATGGTGCAATTTAAAGTAAAATACATTTGTATGTTATGCAAGCACATTTAGAAGCATAGAACTAGGAAATGAGAAAGTGGTTTATAACTGGACTTCCACGATTTTAATGTGTAGAGATGAAAGCTGAAGAAGAGTTGACAAGTTTAACAATGGATGGCACTGGTAATGTGCAAGGTACAGAAGAAGTTTCTCAACTGCTTATTGAAATAAGCTTCAGGGTTTTAGGAAATTACATAACTCAGAGAGCTGAATTATCACTAGGAGTTTGGTGTAATTGGCAGAAGATTGATAAGAAAGAGATAAAGGACATAAAGGGAAATTCAATTCACATGCACAATAAAACTTAGGAATATAAATAGATCATATAAATAAACATAAAAATGAAGGTTATTTTTTTGTCTTAAACAGTAGTTTGTAAGATATCTGAAGCATTGCAAAGAGGAATTTAAATGAGGTAATTGTGAAGAAACTGAAGAACACTATCAAGTTAATATTTAAGGCATTTTATTACAATAAAAAGAGAGAATAAAAGTGAGAGGGGAAAGTAGGTAGGAATGGGAGACTGCAGTCGAGATATATTGCGTGAGAGAATAAATAAAAAACAATCAGGCGGTGGTGGTGCATGCCTTTAATCTCAGCACTCAGGAGGCAGAGCCGGGAAGATCTCTGTGAGTTTGAGGCCATGCTGTGCTACAGAGTGAGTTCCAGGAAAGGTGCAAAGCTACACAGAGAAACCCTGTCTCAGGAAAAAAGAAAAAAAGAAAACAAGTTTAAGTGGAATGTTGGTTGGTTTATTATTAACTATTGTGATAAAAGGCATTCTGTTACATTAAAATGAAAAAAGAGAGTAAACTTAAGTCTATAATTAAGGATAGTATTCATATACTACAAGGCGTCAGAGTTCATATACTATAAATTAAATCATTATTTAATATTAAAAATAAAGGATGTGGATACTGATTCAAACAAGAGATACATTAGAGAGAAGTCTTAAAATCAGTTACAAATTGTTTCTGCTAAAGAATGATTGATAGATTCCTCCTGAATTTTTCTTCCATAACTCTTGGAAAGAATTGTGCCATGTGTAGAAGTTGGGTATAGCTCTAATGTTAATTATGTAGATTGTGTTTTAATCCTTACAATTTTTCATCTTTATTTAATATTTGTAGTTGAGTGTACTATCAAGTTGATGTCCTACTCAAATTGATTAAAGAATATAAACAATTAAATAATTTGACATAGTATGATGACATATCACATAATAAAAGCCTTTAAAAGGTTCTTTCTTTTAGAAGTGTCTCTGGTGGTGCTTATGGAATTTAAATTACTAAGTAGAGTGTGAAAATATATATAAACTGTAGCTTGATAGCAAGATTCAGTGGTACTAGGAGACCTAAAAGAGAATATTGGTGATATTTTTTCAGCTCAGCATATGCCCAAGAGTGTGATTATTGATTTTATGATTTGAAGTTTATAACATAGATAAAAACATAGTATGGTACTGTCCCTAGCTTTCTATTATTAGCTTATTTTTCTCTTACTCTGTATAAGAAGATAAGCTATCCATTTAAAAAGAATCACTTAACTTCTGTAAAGGATGTCTGCTTAAGAATAGGAATTACCCTTTACAGTACCAGAGTATTTGTTTGACAACTGACCCAAAGCAGAGAATTCCATGAGAGTGATCCAGCCAGTCAGTCTCTTGAAGAACCACTTACTGATTTCTCATTCTCTATGAACTCTTGTTTGTATCTGTTTGTAGTTAACATTTTCTCATGTTGACCTATTTATTTCTTTGTTGCTTTCTCCTGCTGATGAGATAGCTCAGATGTGATTGTTACTAAACCTGAAGACCTGAGTTCAATTCCAGTGATACCTACCGGAAAGAAAGAACTAACTCCCACAAGCTGTTATCAATTACATATATTCCATGTACACACACACTCACACACACCCACATAGGCATGAACACAGACTCACTTTTACTACATTTATTGCTTTACTATAAAGTATCATTTTCATAAAAATAACTCATAAAATACTTAATTTTATTCAAATATTAGATTATCTATTACTCAAAATAACTTTATTTTTTAATATGTTGTGCATATTTTATTTTATTGAAAGTAGATTTTTTTATATAATATATCCTGATACATTTTCCCCTCCTTCTACTCTTTCCAATTCCTTCCAAATCCCCTTTCAACCAATCCGCCACATTTCTGTCTCTCATTAGAAAACAAACAGTTTCTCATGGATGATAATAAAGTAAAATAAAACAAAAACTAACACATAGTAATTGAATAAAATAATCAACAGAAGGAAAAGAGCCCAAGAAACACCACAACAGATACATAAGCAGAGACCAACTTGTTTACACACTCAGGAAATTCCATAAAAACACCAAACAAGGGGGATGGAGAGATGGCTCAGAGGTAAAGAGTACTGACTGCTCCTCCAGAGGTCCTGAGTTCAATTCCCAGCAACCACATGGTGGCTCACAACCATCTGTAACGAGATCTGGTGCCCTCTTCTGGCCTGCAGTCATACGTGCTGTATACATAATAAATAAATAAATCTTAAAAAGAAACAGGAGGCAGAGGCAGGTGGATCTCTAAGAGTTCAAGGCCAGCCTGGGCTACCAAGTGAGTTCTAGGAAAGGAGCAAAGCTACACAGAGAAACCCTGTCTCAAAAAACCAAAAAAAAACCCAAACAAACAAACAAACCAAGATGTTAAAATACATATTCTATAGCTTTAAAAGGAATTATATATATATATATATATATATATATATATATATATGATAATTCATTATTTTAATACATGTATTATAATATGTTATAGGTAAAATATATCATATATAAGAAGATAACATTTGTAAAGCTGTGATATGACATCATGAGATAAGGAACCTCAACGATGCCATATACTTAATTTTCTGTTGACCATCTAATGTTGAACATTTGAACTACCCATAAGGGTGCCCCCCCCAGTAAGTCTTTCTTAAATAAAGATCAATTCTCATTTGCAAGTGGTTATCAATTGGAGATTGCTTTTGGGTTAGGGAAGGGGGCATGTGTACACAAATTTCAGCTCTAGGACTTCATCTGGTACAGACCTCTGCAAATCCGGTACATGCTATTCAGTCTCTGAATTCATATGTGCTTTTGTCCTGTTAATTTAGAGGGCCTGTTTGCTTGGTGGCTTTCATCCCATTTGGCTCTTATACTCTTTCTGCTCCCTCTTTCTCAGGGTTCTCATTCTCATATTGTTATTTATATTTGTTGCCTTTTATCATAAAAGTTTATTGATGTACTCCTTAGAACACAATTTTGTTTTAATTATCCCAGAATATCAGTATGAATAATTTAATTAGGTAAGACTATATATTTCTGGGTTAGCATCTTATTTTCTTGGGGGTGAGTCTCATTTTCAACTTCAATTAAATTACCAAATAAGGTTTATGTAGAAAACACAAAAAGCTAGAAATATTTTGTATAGTATCCTGTGAATGGTTTTAAAAATCTTACACATTTCAAAACAAAATTAGTATTTATTTCATCTCATGACAATGAATAATTTTATGCTTTTGATTCTTTAAAAGGATTTAGTAAGTACTGTAAAAAGAGCACCATTCCTCCAAATTTCCCCAGTAATTCCTTCTTGGTAATTTATCATCATCCAGTTTTCTCTTACATAGATTGGGGCCAACTTTATACACTTTAGAATATTGCAAAAATAATGTTCTGTATTTTTTAAGATTGAGTCATAGTATATATCGCTATTTCCTCACAAGTTTCTCTGGACTGTTTGGTTAGTAAATAACTAAATGGTATATAATATGTAAATACAATTACATGCTATAAAGTTTTCTTGGCAAGGAGCTGTGCCACTGGCTAGTATCCAGCACTCACCAGCTATGATTTGAGAAAGCATTCCTCGACTCCAGTTACCCGAAGACTGGGGTTAACCTGGCAGTAGCTCTAGACACATTAACTGATATGTTCAGATTCTAAGACAATAGTTACCCACACACTGGCACTTTGTGAAATTACAGAGATTAATATTTTTTTTTAAGAATCTGGGTTCTACTATTAATAACTATTGTTTTACTCTGACACTTTCAAGAATTAAAAGAACTTTGAATTCCTTTCTCCCTTGGCAGGTTGCCAGAGCATCTTAAAGTAGTATGAAAGCTAATCATTTAGAATGAGGCATCCAATTCAGATGCTGCTTGAGGCCTCCAATTCCTATGTCCAAAGTGTGTGGTGTCCTCAGAAATAATATCTTACCTTGAACTTCAGGAAGGTAACTAAAGGCAAAAGCAATAGCCTATATTGAACATGGGTTGTCTTGGACACCCCAGTTCAACAAAATGAAATGAGATTTTCATGCCTGGAGCTATTATTTTTTGAGAGATTTATCTATGGCTACTGAGATAAAGATTATTACCCCAAGTGTCATAACTCCATCTAAGTTATATAAGTTATTTCTATGTAATTCATACCTGCATGAAATTTATATATATACATATACATATATATTTGTGTGTATGTACATATATATATATGTATGTATGTGTACATATATATATGTGTGTGTGTATGTACATATACACAGATACATGTATATTTTATGTTCTTTAAGTCAACATAGAAAACGATGCTTTATGCCTTTTCAGTGTTCTTAGTATTATCTACCTCCTGCCTCCCTCTTTCACCTAAAGAGACACTGTCTAATGAGGCAATATATTCTGAAAAGTCAAACAGTGGAAATTATACACAAGTGGTAGCAAAAATCCAAACAACAAAGTTCAGACCCATCCAATAGTTGAGAATTAATGCATAGTACTTTACAACTTGGCAACTGCCTGTGGCTGATGAGGCCATGGACTAATGAAGGAGCTATTGCTTCCCTTTATTTTTTAAACCACTGTAATTTCTAACTGCATTCTGAATACTTATTTTTTATGCCCACAGATAAATATAACCCTCACCAGTATCAAACATGCTTCATTTTGCAGCAGATAAAAGTGATTAAAGAAATGAAGATCTGACCTAGTCTGGTGATCAGATGACTAAACACCCTAATAGTCGCCTTGGAACTCTCATCCAATAACTGATGGAAGTGGATGCAGAATCTCAGCCAGGCCCCAGGTGGAGCTCCAGGTGTCCAACTGTCAAGAAAGAGGAGGGACTGCAAGAGCGTGAATTGTTGAATCCAAGATTGCAAAAACCACAGGGACAAATAGCCTATCAAATGGAAGCACATGAATTATGAACCAAAGGCTGTGGAGCCCCCATTTAGATCAGGCCCTCAGGATGAGTGAGACAATTGAATAGCTTGATCTGTTTGGGAGGCACCCAGTCTGTGGGACCAGGACCTGTCCTTAGTGCATGAGCTGGCTGTTTGAAAACTTGGGCTTACACAGGGACACATGCTCAGCCTGGAAGGAGGGGACTGGACCTGCCTGTACTGAATCCACCAGGTTGAAATAAATCCCCAGGGGTGTCTTGGTCCTGGAGGACATGGGAATGGAGGGGAGGGGCTGGGGGGAAGGTGGGGTTGAGGTGGGAGTGGGGAGGACAGGGGAACCCATGGTCCAACTGTCAAGAAAGAGGAGGGTCTACATGAGCATGAATTGTTGAATCCAAGATTGCAAAAAACACAGGGACAAATAGCCAAACGAATGGAAGCACATGAATTATGAACCAAAGGCTGTGGAGCCCCCAGCTGGATCAGGCCCTCTGGATAAGTAAGACCATTGAATAACTTGATCTGTTTGGGAGGCATCCAGTCTGAGGGACCAGGACCTGTCCTGTGTGCATGAGTTGGCTGTTTGAAACCTTGGGCTTACACAGGGACACATGCTCAGTCTGGAAGGAGGTGACAGGACCTGCCTGTACTGAATCCACCAGGTTTAAATGAATCCCCAGGGGTGCCTTGATCCTGGAGGACATGGGAATGGAGGGGAGGGGATGGGGGGAAGGTGGTGGTGGGGACAGGAGGGGGGAGGACAGGGGAACCCATGGCTGATGTATAAAATTTAAAACACATAATAATAAAGAAAAAATATTTTAAAAAATTAAAACACATAATAATTAATAATAATAATAATAATAATGATAATGATAATAAAAGAAATCCAGATGTGGACAGAAGGCAGAGAACAACTGACCATGGCTTACCCTGTTCAAGCTGATACAGATATAGCACAACCACTCCATCTATGCCTCGGAAACATCATGGAAGATGGGACAGGAGATTGAGAGCCAGAGGACTAGGATTTGTGCTACAAGAGAGCAATTTCTATGTATGACAGAGATGCTACATTCATGAAATCTCAACAATGTGGTTGCCTAAACCAGACATGAAAAAAAAAATGACAACAGCAGTTGACATGTCATCCTGAGTGGGAGCCATTTCATAAGACCAAGAAGGAAAATTACCAATAAGAAATGACAATTGAGTGAGAGAGATCAGTTTAGTCTGGGAATAGAAAGTGAAAAAAATCAGAAATGATGCAATTCATAGAATATATGACTGAAGATATAAGTCTTTTGTTAACACCACATCTCAGTTTACTGAAAATGCTTATATTGTGTTTTATACACTTTGATGAATTTGATAAAATAGTGATATCATTTCATTATCATTCTATTGACAGGATAAATGATTTTGAATTCTGAACCAAGATTGCCACATCTAGATAAATATATTGTTGTCATAATACAAGATTGTATTTATATATTGATTTTTTAATTTATGAGAATATACTATGTATTTAGAAAGAGTAATAAGATCCATTTATGAAGCAAAAAATTACATATTTTTAAAAATAATACTGATGTAAAACAAGCAGGTTAAGTTGTAACTATAAGATAATCATTGAAATCTCAGAAAAGAATAAATATTAAGTCAGTAATGAAAAGAGAATTGATTTTTAAAATCATTCTTTTGGCTATCCTGGGTTTTTTTGTTTTTCCATCTGAAGTTGAGTATTATTCTTTCCAGGTCTGTGAAGAATTGTGTTGGTAATTTGATGGGGATTGCGTTGAATCTGTAGACTGCTTTTAGTAAGATCGCCATTTTTACTATGTTAACCCTCCTATCCATGAGCATGGGAGATCTTTCCATTTTTTGACATCTTCAATTTCCTGATCTGACCTAGTCTGTTGATCAGATGGCTAAACACCCCAACTGTCGTGCTGGAACTCTCATCCAATAAATGATGGAAGTGGATGCAGAGATCCTCAGCCAGGCCCCAGGTGGAGCTCCAGGAGTCCAATTGTCAAGAAAGAGGAGGGACTGTAAGAGTGTGAATTGTTGAGCCCAAGATTGGAAAAGCACAGGAACAAATAGCCAAACGAATGGAAGCACATGAATGATGAACCAAAAGCTGTGGAGCCCCCAACTGGATCAGGCCCTCTGGATAAGTGAGACCATTGAATAGCTTGAACTGTTTGGGAGGCACCCAGGCAGTGGGATCAGGACCTGTCCTTAGTGCATGAGCTGGCTATTTGGAACCTTGGGCTTACACAGGGACACTTTGCTGAGCCTGGAAGGAGGGGACTGGACCTGCCTGTACTGAATCCACCAGGTTTAAATGAATCCCCAGGGGAGTCTTGGCCCTGGAGAAGAGGGGAATGGAGGGGGGTGGGCGACGGTGGGGATGGAGCCAGGAGGGGGGAGGACAGGAGAACCCATGGCTGCTGAGTAAAATAAAAACACAAATATAATAAATAAAAAAAAATGTTCTTAGTCTAAAAGCTCTCTTCCAGTGCATTGTCAAGCCTGCACATCAAGCTTGCAGCATTACACGCTGAAGAATGTGTAAGTGTATCAAAAAATGGTTCTGGTTTTGATGATAAGAGAGAGTCAGGGAGAAAAACTGAGTCTTGGCACTGTGTGGCAGTGTCCGAGTTTCTCTAAAAAAGGGCCTTCGTGAAGGTGCAATCTGTGTTGCAGTGGAAACTCCAGGACACTGGCAATGCCAGAATCATGGGATGGCTACCAAGGATGGTAGCAGCAATGGAATAGAGGTAACTTGAGGTCATGAGACAAGTTGTGTGTGCTGTGCACGGTAGAGCCAGAGAAATAAGCTGCTCCAAGCCTTTGGAGCCTAGAAGATCATGAGTTCCATACATCAAAATGAACTCTTTGACGACTAGATATTTTTTTGATTTAATTTGATTCCATTTGAATCAAGGTCCCTGCATTCCTACAATAAGAAATATAACACATTTAATTGTTGGAGTCCACAGTTAAGACACTTGATTTTTTAAAAAAGAACTTTGACTGTTGCTGAGTATTCCTTTACCCAGTGTGAAGATGTGTCACTGTGTTTGATGCAATAGAGCTGAATGACAAATAGCCAGGCAGGAAGGGATTAGGCAGGATCTCTGGAGACAGAGGTGTCTCTGGGAAGAAGAAAGGTAGAGGTGCCAGCTAGATGCAGAGGAAGGAGTATAGGAGGAGAGGTGAAAGTCACAAGCCCAAGGCAGCCTGTAGATGAATAGGAAAGGATTGTTTTAAGTTATAAGAGCTAGTTAGAAAAAAACTAAGAAAAGGCTGAGCTATTGTAATTATTAATAAGTCTCTGTGTCATGATCTGGATGCTGGCAGCCTAAAAACGGCTGCTACATTTGATTTTAATTGCTTAGTTTTTAAAGACTAAAGACATTTGAAGTTATATTTCATATTATGAAATTAGCATGAGATCATGAGGGTACACAAGACAGAAAAGATTATGGTTTATTAGAATACTGTATTAGTTTTTTGTGTGTGTCAATATGACAAAACATAGTCACCTGGGAGAATTGACCAAATGTCTGTAGGCTTCTCTGTTGGCTATTTTTATGATTAATGATTAATGCCAGATGAACCAGATACTATGAGTGGTGCTAAGTGTGGGATGGTGGTCTAAGGCTGTATAAGAAATCAAGCTGCCCTTGAAGAGCAACACAGTAAATTGAATCTTCCATGATCTCTGCCCAAGTTCCTGCCTTTAAATCCTTCCTTCATTTTCCTCAATGATAAACTGAAACTTGTAAGATAAAATAAATCCTCCTCCCTGCTAAAGAAAAGAAAAAAATAATACTATAGCAACAACAACAAACTTCACAAATTGTAAGGAAAGAAAGTAAAGTATATGAAATAGGGTCCATGGTTATGCAATTTATGTGAAATATCCTGACAAAGGTATTAAAGTCATCATCTCCAGCTTTGGATGAGAAGATGCCTTTGATGAACGATTGATGGGCTATCATGATATAGCGCTTTGTTGGAGTATCATTTGGCTCCAGACATCAAGTGATACTTGCAAACTGGCCAATGATAAGGAATTTAAACAAATGTTTGTGATATGCCTGAAACATTACATTTAACAGTTTGAAAACTTCATGTGCATAGGCAGAGATGATCGTGATGTGAAGCTAAGCATCCAGGCACAGAATGATTCTACATGATATAGCTAATTTGTGGAATATATAAAATGTAGACTTCAGAAGTTGAGAATAGAATAGTTGTTATCAAAGTCCGTGAAGTATATGGGTCAAAGAGGAAAACAGTGATCAATAGTGGAAGCTTAATTTATAATGGTGAAATAAATTCTGGTGTTTTATTTGATATAAGTAAACCAAAGTTTATGAGACAAAATGCATTATAACTTTAAAAAACTGGAAGTAAGGATTTTGAATGTTTTCAACAAAAAACATGGCAAATGTTTTACAAGATAAATGTTTTTTCATATTATGAAACTTAAATAATGAATCCCTGAATTTAAATTTAAAAAATTATTAAATTAGTAATTAAAAAATTATACAGCTTCTATTCATTTAAAAATATAAGCCAGGTGGTGGTGGCTCATGTCTTTAATCCCAGCACTCGGGAGGCAGAGCCAGGCGGATCTCTGTGAGTTCGAAGCCAGCCTGGTCTACCGAGTGAGATCCAGGAAAGGCACAAAAGTACACATAGAAACCCCATCTCGAAAAACAAAACAAAACAAACAAACAAACAAAAAATCTAACATAAATTTTCTTATAATGGTTTATTCCAAAACATAATGCTTTAAATTAGCATTGCTAAATAATGTTTAAATTTTAATAAAAATACAATGAAATTTGGACATTTCAAACTTCATAGAGATCTTTAGTACTGTGAATCACTTGTCTCTTTTCCTTAGTTTCTTTGGCTGGATTTATTTCTCAGCTTTCATCAAAATTATTAACAATCCAGTTCTCAGTGTCACAAGAAGTTTAGCATCATAATGTCTAATTTTCCCATTGTAGATCCAGTGTCCATTAAAGGGAACTTTTTTGTTGCTATTGCACTTTTTCTTCCTGTCTATGGTATTAGCTTTTCTTAATATTATTCTACAAATAGGTAGGAACTTTTGATGTGATAACTGTCTAAGTATGAAATATTTGAGTTATATTTAAATAACAGACACACATGGCCACAGCATAATCTCTGTGAGTCCAGTTCAGTGATTCTTATAGTATTTCTATGTTTACTGTAATGATGATTGAGTTAAGAATTAATTTTTCTTCATAGCCATTGCAAATTTTCCAAGATAATACTTTTTCATGTCTTCGGGTAAAACAAGAACAAAACTACAAATTTTGGACAAGGAGTGCCATATGGCTAAGATTAGTTTTGTAGCACCCTCAGCTTAAGTAGCAGTATACAAGTCACTTACAGTTTCCTTAGGAGTCCCTAGAGTAGGGTGCCAATCCTAAGTCATCTCACAAGCTATAAAACTATTATTATGTTTATGAACAGGTTTATGTAATAGATATTCCACTGTTGGAATTCATTTCATGATACCACTGTAAATACATTCAAAGAGAGCAAATGAATTGATCAATTGCTCTCTGTATAAGATTGAAGAGATTTCTTTGTTTCATGTTTAGGCCATTACATAGCCAGTGATTTTTTTCTGACACTTATTCTTTAAATTGTTGAAAAACAGATACAGTCTAGTTATTCATGCCAGAAGAATCATACATTTTATTTCTGTTACTTGTAGATTGATACTTAGGCAATTATCTCAAGAATTGCCTTCAATGTTTTCCATATAGATAGCTTTGTCAGGAAGAGAGGTAGGAGAGGTTAAAACATAGTTACCTCGTGTATTCAGAAGAAAATAATTAATTGGAAAAATAAAATAGGAGCTTTCTCTATTTATAATGTAACAATTTACACACACACACAAACACACTAACACAACAATGGAGCAAGGTTCATCAATACAAATAAAAGAACCCATTATAGAATTATGACTGGCTACTTTATTCAGTAAAGTGTGACTGTATTTTGGCTGACTTGTGCCTTTCAATTATACACTGTGTGAAAAGTTCAGAAATAATGACTACTAAATGAAGTCTTAAGGAAAGGTATATAATTGCATAATTTAAACACTATTAAAATTAAGAATCAATGTAATTTTTTACACAGTCACGTAGAACAATGAAAGAAGGGTATCATAGCTATATAATGTGAAAGTAAAACATCTTGGAAAATGAATTCTGTGGAAATAAACAATGTACTTCAGTAAATATTACACAGATTTAATTAATTTATTATACTAAATCTATCATTATCTCACTAATTTCATTAAAAAAACACAGACACAAAATTGTATATACTAGGTATCCATGTTGGAAAAGCAAGAAAAGACTCAAGTGCAGACCTAGCCATCTACAATTGCTGTTAGGATATTTCAGAAAGAGTTGAATCACCAGATAAAACAAACAGACAGTTCCAGTGTTTAAAAACACCTCAACCCTATATTTCTAAGAAAAGGGATTTACATAATTTTCTCAGGTTTCAAAATGTCTCAGTATGTAATGATACTTTCTGCCCTAGTCTGGTGACCTGACTGTTTTCCTCAGACCACACATAAAGGTGAATTGAAATAATTGACTCCACAAAGTGTTCCTTCATCTGCAGCAGTCATGGATGCTATGGTACCCATACATCTGCATACACACGATCATGTACCTACAAACACACTCAGTAATAATAAACAACATTGCAAAATACATAGAATTCTTTAAGAAAAATATCGACAATCGTATTTGTGTGTAACCAGGTTATATTTTCTTTACTTATTTTATTTTATTATTTAATTTATTTTATCTTACATCTCGACCTCAGTTTCCACTCCCTCTTCTCCTATTTCCTTCGCCCACCTCACCTCTGCCACCTGCCCTCCATCCACCCCTCTTTTGTTTCTGTTCAGAAAGTGGCAGGCCTCCCATGGGTAACAAGAAAGTACGGCATATCAACTTGCCCTAAGATGAAGCACCTTCCTTTGCATTTAGCCTGGGAAAGACAATCCAGTATGGAGAAAGCTTCTGAAGAGCCAGCCAAAGCATCAGGGACACAGCCACTGCTCCCATTCAAAGGAGTCCTACAAGGTACAAATTGCCACAAATATGTGAGGCTTTAGGTGGACCCCGTGCAGGCTCCCTGGTTGTTGGTTCAGAGTTGCTATGAATCAGGTTAGTTGTTCATGTATATTTTTTTTGAAACGTCCTTGACCCTCTTGGCTCCTACAGTTGTTCCTCTCTTTCTTCAGCAGGATCTCTGAGTTCAGCTTAATGTTTACCTGTGGGTCTCTGCATCTGTTTCCATCAGTTACTGGGGAAATCCTCACTGATAACAATTGGGGTCAGCACCAATATGATCATAGGAGATGGCCAGTTCAGGCTATGTAACCACTGTTGCTAGGAGTCATAGCTGGGGTCATCCTCATAGATTGATGAGTGTTTCCCTTGCATCATGTTTTTACCTTACCCAGAAAAGCCCCCTTTTTCTAGTCATCTCTTTCAATATTCTCCCCCTCCAACTACCCTCAACCAAATCCCTCCACTTCCCATCCCCACTGGCCCCCAGGCCACCCAGTTTCACCATTGTGAATGTAAGGTTGTTTTAGATTGTATTCCCACACACAATCTCCTTACCATGCAATAACTGAGAGACTGAAAACTTTAATTGATGTACAGAACAGAATCATCTGGTTATGCAGATGGAGCTGATAAAATTGTCATAATTAATTCTTAAAATAGCAGCAATGCCCTATTCACTTCTGGAACTATTAAGACTTTCACTTCCTTGAATGAAGAGAAAAGTTGGTCATGACATTAAGTATTTGCAACTATCTTTACCTACATATAAAGCTCACTCCAAAAGGCATGGCAATATTTTCACAGGCAATTTAACAGAGGTGATACTTTTCTGATCCTGAAAAGAATGACTGAGCACATAATAGTACTGAAACTTAGAATATAAGATGCTCATTTTATCTACTTCTAGAATTCCAGATGTTGCACATTGTGTCTTGTTAGATAGAAATCCTGGTATGGCTTTGCATTACAAGGAAAATCAGTCAATTATTTGCTTCATTTATAATTTTGTTTTTCTTTGATATTATTATTAAAGTTTTACATTTTGATGTGTGATATTTGATTTGATTTGATATTTTGATTTAAATACATGACTTACATGTATTTAAATACATGTGACTTATTCAATGTGACTTGTTCTATTTATATGGTTGCCTTTTAAGAAAGAGCCTTGCCTTATTTTATCTCATCATGATATTCTTGCAAAAAGGTAACATATATTTGATAAACCTAATAGTTACAAACTAGGTAATTCCATCCTTGTTGGCTTTTGTATTGGTCATATTGTATATAACTGTGGTGAAATTTTGGAAAATTATCGAGTATTTTTGGAAGTTTTTGCTACAGCTAATTATCGTGTTATTTAGACTCTCAGTATTAACACATCTGAGCATCCCTCCAGCCTGTGTTCCTGACACTTCTAGGCATCTTTTAATTCCCTTTACTTCCAACTTCTCCACAAGATTTCATGTTTCCTTGTTTGTTTGTTTTTACTCCTGGTGTGATTTTTTTTTTATGTTTCTTTGTTTCTGTTTATACTTTTTAGTTTGTTTTCTTTGTGTCTTTTTTTTTTTTGCTTCAGGCAATTCTAGTTATAGTTACTCATGAGGAACTACCCATCAACTGAGGTTATTGTCTCCTCTCCTTCTGAAAAGATTTTTACAGATTTAGCCTTCACCTCGCTTTCTCTCAGGTATCTGTCAAGACAAATAGGAAGACAGAAATAGAAATGGCAAGGTAAACAGTAGCATAAAATTAATATACATTGTATTTTAGAATAATTTTATAAAAGTTGATAGCATTTACACTGCCCTTTTATTCCAATCTCTATCGAAGCTGTAAGAATATTATATAAGAATTGTCCATCAAATATGCTATCAAATATAACAATGGTAAGACACACTCCTCCTGAAATGACCAAGCAGATGCCATAACAGGCTGCTCAGTCTTCTCTCAGACATCAGGCCTTAATTTCAGTTTTCTGAGACTTGAGCAAATAGTTTCTGGGAGGGCCATGAACAAAAGACCTAGTTCTTGCAGTAGCTCCCTTTCTGCATGTACTCTGATCAAGGTTCAGTCAATTGTTTACTCTCTGGGACCCCTCACCAACTTAGAGCTATGTGCATGAGTCAAGGAAAGAGCCTGGACTACTGAGTCAGCCCCCACAGTCAGTATATGCTGGGCCAGCCAGCCTCCATGGCAGCTCAAGAACAAAGCCTGGGACTTGTCCAGGCCTGCTCAAAAATGGATAAATGTAACCCCCAACTAACCCTAGACAATTGAAAGTTACTAACATGATCGCCACACACATAAACCAATCCTGAGTCTGTTCCTATGTAGTCTGTAGACCTCAAGTCCCCCTTGCTTTAAAAATCCTTCTCTATCTCTACTCAGAGTCTTTCCTGCTCTACTGCTGGATCAGATGGAGGGAGAGTCCGAGTTATCTCATAACAATATAAAGACTCTTTGCTTTTGCATCAGATTCAGTCTCTAGTGGTCTTTGGGGGAATCTGGGTACAACACTCTTACATGACCTAGGTATATAGTAGGTTTCCTCTTACTAAACAACTTGAATATATGCACTTAATTTTTATATATGTGGCAAGCTGCTGACAAGGTTCTTGTTAAATTCTGTGTAGATAAATGCCAACTAAATTTTATCAGATGAAGTATTTACAACATTTTAACATGTACCATTATTTTCTTAACATTTGATATTATTTAGTAAAACCTTACCTTAGTTAGTATATTTGCTATAGACATTTTTCAGGATCTTTGAAAATTAATATTAACAGAATAAGCTGGGCATGGTTCCACATGCTTTTAATCCAAGAACTTGGGAGGCAGAAGCAGGCAAATCTCTTGAGTTTGAGACCAGCCTGGTCTACGTAGCAAGTACACAAAGAAACTCTGTCTCAAAAATACAAATATAAACAAACAATAATTAACAGAATAACTGATACAGTAGTTTGATATAGCTTAAATTGCTCTTTAATTTTGAATATATATGCAATAATATCTACCAAAACCATTAGTTATGTTGGGTACCATGGCCTACAAATAGTTTGATCCATATTTCTTCAATAATAGCATAAATACAATAAGGTCAATGTTAACCATTTGCTATACACAGTGGTGGAGATCATTAAATCAAAGTGTTACATAAACTTTGGTTCTGTTTTAATTTCTTTTTTATTTTTCTTTGGAAGAGCTTTTGTAAGTAGCATGCAAATTTAACAAAAGTCTATAACTAATACAATGTAATTTACTTCTAGAGACAAAATCTTTAGCTAAAAACACAAACAATATTTGCATTGGGATAAGAAAGGTGGGAATCCCAGTAGGTTTGTTGGGCATGAAATCTTGAAATGCTATAGTGCTCCTAAGGAATTAAGTCATGCATTCATGAATCACAAGAGCTGGCAGGAATTACTAAATTTTGTGTGTAATTGCAGCTTACAAGGGTCCATTGAAGTATGTTAGTTCAGGGTTCTAAAGAAATTCAGAAAGAATTCTGCTGCTAAACATCAGAGAATATTTTACTTTCCCTCCACTTATTACTATTAGGTTAAACTATTGTTTAATGTTTTTCTTCCAAAATCATGTTGAAGTTTAATTGTCATGGTGATAGTATTCAGAGATGGGACTTTCAGGAGACAATTGGGCAATGGATGCTTGGCTCACATGAATGATGATCATAGGAAAGGTATTTAAAGAAAAAAATAATTCAGCACAATTTTCTTTTTCTCTTCATCTGCCATCTTACCTTCCCATCCCAATGTGACATGGAATGTAAATTCCTGCCAAATGTCTACACCAGTGTCATGGTGTAAGGTTTCCAACATCCAGAACATGTGCCAAACAAAATTCTGTTGTTATGAATTACCCTGTCTTAAATATTTTACATTTCCATTTTAAAACAAAGTAATTCAAGACATCCATTCAGTCTTTGGGATTTTTCTCTTTGACAAGGGACTTTACTCTTAGGAACAAACAAAGGGATTGAATTTGTACTGCTTACATTGAAAAAGGTCACCTCTTCTTGGTCCAGGGGGGAACATAACAAAGAATGCAACAAGAGTGGCAAAGACTGAAACAATAGTACTTCTCAATTGTTTCTAACTTATTAAATATGCAAGTTATATTTTAGGGAATTCAAAAGTGATTTTCTACCAAAGAGCTTAAATTCTTTTGAAGCGTGATGGCAAATAATCAAGTTCTTTAAAAATAAACACAGACATAATGCAGATGATAGCACAGTGGAAATATGACAGTACCAAAAACATATGCCGGGCATTGGTGGCACACGCCTTTAATCCTAGCACTCGGGAGGCAGAGCCAGGTGGATCTTTCTGAGTTTGAGGCCAGCCTGGGCTACCAAGTGAGTTCCAGGAAAGGTGCAAAGCTACATAGGGAAGCCCTGTCTCAAAAAAACAAAAAAAAACAAACAAACAAAAACATAATTAAGCAAATACAAATATAAAGAAACCTCTGGTAGGTATTGTTATTTTATACTGTGATAGGATGCTTGATCTTTCTTTTTACACATTGTTTGAACAGATATCTAAAGAAAGAAAGTGGACTGCCCACAGCTAGCTGCACTAGGGTAGTAGATATCTTGATTCTGAAGAAAGCAAACAAAAATGAAAGCAAAGAAAATAGTTTGCGGTTACAAAAGATAATTAAGAATAATTGGGACTTAATAACAGTATACTACTGAGTGATCAGGTTAAGAGCAAAGTGGAGTGTCCAGTGGCAGCCATGTTTGATGTAAGAGATAAGGATAGTGCCTATTGGCTCAACAGCCCTGCTCAGAGCCAGTGTCAATAAAGTGGGTAAAAAGTGTTGTACTCTCATGGCTTTATACAACAAAACCACAGGCTTTAGAAGAAGTACCACTTAGGTGCTTCACCACAAAATCTCAGGCAGTAACCCTTCCTTCAAACAGTGTTTTTTGTCTTGGGATCAAGCAGTGTCAACCCCCAGGGAACCACTAAGGTCCAAATGAAAACAACATGACAAAGAATACAAATCCTCCTTACACTGTTCATTACTGCAGTGACATACTTTAAAAGAGAAGATATTTAAAGTTTATATTGTACAAGAAGTATCATTGAACAGTTAGCATGCTTTGACCTTGTATATCCCATTTTTTCAAATAGCCAGTTTTGTGTATTTAGAAGAAGGCATGTCTGTGGCTAGATGTCAATAGCTTTCTCAGTTCCTAGGATGTCTATGGTCCTTGCTACAGCCTTATCTCAATAGTATAGACTGTTTTTAGTTTCATCATCTCCTTTAATAAATATCTTGGGTTCAGAGAGGGGCAACTCAAAGACATGGTGTTAAATACCATCTTAGTTCAGTGAAGGAATGTGTATACCAGATGTGTCTAACTAAAGGAGGTAAATACAATGATTTGGCCATCAGAGTAATAGGAAATATGAAAAATATTAGCAAAAAAGTACTGTAAGAAATTGAAAAGAACAGTTCATGAAGATAAAGCATGAGTTGGAATCCTAATCCTGGTATGTGGAAAAACTCATTTGGAAACCTGAATAGAGCTTGAGACAACTTTAATGGATCAACACATTGGCACAGACAAGATTTTACCAGCAAAATGAAACAACAGACTTTCAAAAAAATATGTTCAATAAAACATGATGATTTCCACATGGTTTATCATGAATAGAAAAGAGAATGGATAATACTTGAAGAAATGTAGGGTATATTGAAAATATAAATTAAAACAAATGTAACACTGGCCCAGTCTTAATACAAATTGTGGTGATATTATGTTCCCCAATATATGGTGAACACTAATAAGCTTATCTGGAATCAGAGAACAGAACAGCCATTAGATAGAGAGGCCAGAAAATGGTGGCACACACACCTTTAATCCTAGCATTCTGAAGGCAAAGATCCATCTGGATCTCTGTGAGTTCAAAGCCACACTGTGAACAGCCAGGCATGATGACACATGCCTTTAATCCCAGGAAGTGATGGCAGGGAGCAGAAAGGTATATAAGGTGTGAGGACCGGCAACTAGAGCCTGGTTAAGCTTTTAGGCTTTTGAGCAGCAGTTCAACTGAGATCCATTTGGATGAGGAATCAGAGGTTTCCAGTCTGAGGAAACAGGATCAGCTGAGGAACAGGCAATGTAAGGTGGCTATGGCTTGTTCTGCTTCTCTGATCTTCCGGCATTCACTATAATAGCTGTTCAGGTTTGTTTTTATTAATAAGACCTTTTAAGATTCATGTTACAACAAGTGGAGGTGCTTAGTCTTAATACAACCTGATATGACATGTTTGGTTGATATCTATGGGAAGTCTGCTCTTTCGTGAATAGAAGTGGAGGAGGAGTGGACTGTTAGAGGAGCAAAGCAGATATGGGAGGAGGGACTTAAAGGAGAGGATGGAGGGGAAAACATGGTCAGGATGTAAAATAAATAAATGAATATTTAAAAAGGAAAAAAGTGTAAAGTTAGAAAAATAAAGCTTCATCACTGTATCTATATATCTTCTTTTCTTTACATCATAAATAGCACTATATAACTCAGATGTGTTTGAGTTTATGGATCCTCACCTTGTCTTTCAAGTACAAGGGATTTCAGGTGCATACTCCTTTTTTTTTTTAGGTGAAATTGACATTATTGACAGTGACCTAACACAACAGATATCTCTACATTTGCTTTATATTTTTTATAGTCTCTTGAGGAAAAGTGTAAATTACAAAAAATTATTCCTACATAAAAGGGTTAGATTCTGAATGTACCTTAGAATTAAAATACATTCAATATTCAAATAATGTGCAGCTATTTATATTAATAGATTGTAGTGTAGACTCTAAATATATGTTATCATACATAAAATATCATTTCAAAATTATAAAAGCTTTTAATTTATTAACTATAATATCATAGAAATTTACACTCGTAATACAAGGTCTCTATTACATGGAATAAAATCATATATTATTAGGAAAATAGACAAATTGGCTATTATGATAATAAAAGACAATGTTCCTCTTTTGAAATATACTTTATGATCAACAAATATGCAAAATTTGGTAAATCAAAACAATATTATCAACTAAATTTAAGTGAGTAATTTGATAGAACACTCACTATTGAACAAATAAAAATCAGTATCAATCAATGATCTTTTCGTGTAAATAGCATAAGTCCTAGCCAGACTTACTAAGTTCAGGAGTAAGATAAACAGCAAATGTTTTGAAGACACAAACTCTGATGCTCACATACGAAGGCACAGAAAGTCTAAACTGACCTAAAAACAAAAGTGTGAAACTTAAATAAAAACAGTTCCACTCACAAGAGTCCAGAGTGAGAAGCTTCCCAATGAAATCATAACAAATATATAACACTTGTATCCAAGTCTTGTGGATACTGAGGATTAGAAAATGTTTCTACATGTATTCCTGAATGTTAGCATCACTCTGGCATTAAAGAAAAATGAGAAGGCACTCAAACATTTGACCCATAGCAATCATAAACACATCTAAGAAGCTTTAAAATGTCCAAAACAAAACAAACTTCACATATATTAGAAGGTTGAAAGGGCTAAGTTTATATCAAAATAAAAGTGTAGTGTAACATTTCAAAGCATATGCAGCGAATTACATTCATAGAAAAAATAATGCATGATGGTTTCAATACAGAAACTTCAGGCTTACCAGCCAGCCAGCCTAAACAAAACAGTGAGCTGCATGCTCAGTAAGAGGCCTATCTCAAGTAAGTTAAAGGGAAAAGCAATTTGGATGACAACTGACATTGACCTCAGACATCCAGATACACACATAAGGGTCAGCCTGTGTGTTTATGTGCCCACACCCAAACATCCATACACACACAAAACAAAAATCCAAGTGCGAAAAATGTCAGAATGAACTTGAGAGCAGACATCTAACATTTCAACACTGGAGACCCACACAGGTCACAAAAAACTTGACTAAAAATAATATAGTGTTCAAAAATATGAACCTTTTATTTGGCAAGAAGTTAATTTCTCCAAACTGACCAATGAATGCAGCACTTTATTTATTACATATATTATTCCTACTTTGGTATTTCTAGAAATAAACATGCAAATTTTGAATGACTAGGAAAATAATAATAACATAATATACACTGAACAAGTGTGAAGAATAGCAAGAACAGAGAACTTGATGAATGTAGTGTTGTAAATTGTTTAATAGCTACCAAAGTCTGTAAAGTCCTGGGATTATAATGGAGAGCATCCATCAGAGGGAAAATCTACAGACTTTTTAGTCTTTCACTGTCTGCATCAATGAGTATGTATGTCAAGGGAGAAATGATTACTTTCCGTAAGTAGTGTTCAGGCAAGCCATATTGAAGAGAACTCCTAAGTGAAACTTCTCTGTCAAACACAAAAGACACAATCTTGAAGCAGATGCTCTAGCCCTCTGGCTCTTACTTCTTTCCATCTCCTATTCTGTGGTGTTCTCGGAGCCTTAAGTGTAGGGACTGTATTATAGATATATGAACTGAGGCATGTCATGGTCAGCTGTTCTCCACATTTTAACTAGTTATGGACATCTTGTAACAGTCTGTATGTATTTATTAGTGAGCTATATATATCTACTAGTGTAAGATACATATCTAGGATAAGCTGCAAATTATACTGGCTTATGAAAGTTTCATTTGTCAGTAGTAACTTTCCTGTAGTTTCCACAGCCTCACCAGACAGGAATGTTTTTTGTTTTTTGTTTTTTTTCAGTAGGTATATAGATTTAAGTACGAATTCCCTTCTATTGAATGTATCTTAAGTTATCAGCTTCGTTTAAAAATATATGTACGTGTGATATATTTGCATCATTTTGGCCTTCCCTCTCCTTTTAACTCCTGTTCATCACCCAGAGTCCTTCGCAAATTTATAGCTCCTTTTTTACTTAAGTATTATTGTTATATGCACTCACATATGTAACAAATTAATATGCAAATACAACCTAAGTTCATTTAGTGTTGCTCTGTATAAAAATGTATTATGATAGTGAATGAATATATATTTATAATATTATATATAATCAGGACTGATTACTTGTTATTAGTTGAGCCATTGTTTAGATTTTCTTTAAAATGTTATACATATAGAGTATAACAGAAAAAAATGCATGAGACTTTGGATATAGTAATGAGTTTAAGAACCATTATTATTAGCACACAGAGATTTGAACATTTCTAAGTATGGCCTTTCTAAAACTCCTAAAGTAAATTCTCAAGTGAGATAAAATTTTGCTACTTAAAAAGCCTAACAAAATAAAAGTGTTAAACTACATAGACTACCATCAGTAATCATAATAAAAACTTTTAATAAGTATAAAATTATAACCCTTAAGATTGAGCCACCTGCAAAGGCTGAAATGGGTAAAATCATAATTATTATAAACAGAACTGAATACCTGTTTATATCAAAGCATATGGCTCCATTCAGATTAGCAATAAAGCAATGTAAAACTAGGAGTCAGAAAAAGTCATGTTTCAAATTTCTAAAGAACTTGAAGTGAAAGGTATACATCTTTTAAATGTTATATAATGTCATGTAGTGAGTAGATGACAGGTTGTGATAGATAATGAAAAAGCTATATTCATAATAAAATTAAAGGTGTAATTTCTTTATATTTTATATGTATAATTAGTCCACCAAATCTGGAAACAATATATTACCAACACAGATGTTCATTAGGGAATAAATCATTATAATGGACTATAATAATTTGAATCTGGTTCTATTCAACGCATTTCATTATTAATTCATAATCTAGTCAAACATGCAATCTGCTATAAATATTTTTAAAGCAAAGAAATTATATTTATCAAAGGATATTTCTTTCAAAACTACTGAAATAAAAATATTTCCCAATATTTGTCTTTTAAAACTTTAAATGCAAATTTTAAAGCTATATAGTTGATAATTTTATGTAGTATTAAACTCTTCATTATATAAGGAAAAAGCTATACAAATATTTTGTTTTATTTGTATCTTTGGTAACTATTAATTGGTTATATGACTTCTGTTGGAATATGATAGTAAAGGGATAATCACAAATGTTATGAGTACATAGTTTTTATAATTTATAATTTTTATAAAAATGATACACCAAATTGAGGGTATAGTTATATCTTTCAAAAGTAATACTGAAGAATCATTACAAATGAGAAAGAAATGCATGTTTCAAACACTGTTTAAAATTTTAAAGGAACAATAAAAACTACAATAATCTCTGAGAACATTTACTTTCTGCATCTAAGTAGTTTCCTATGACTTATCCTAGGGCTGATGCTTGCGAAATTCTGGAAGCCAATTCTCTTAAGAATGTCTGTAACCACTGGTGTAGAAATCTTGCCTGCAGTCTTTGTCTTCTGGAATATCATGAAGTAAAGGGTCAAATCTTAGGTATGAAATGTGTGTGATTGTCATTCTTCCACTTCATCAGTATCTTAATCACTAAATTCTCTGGTTCTCTTATGGGTTCACATTCAGTGGAGAGAATTCACAGCAGAGAGGTAAGAGTATTGTTCTTGCTCAAGTTCATTGGAGCTACATGAGCACATTAATGACCACTTAAATTTAAATTAATAATTTGATTTCAGTCCCAAGCATCTCTCTGAAGAATGCAGTTTTACAGACAAATGTAGAAGAAAGTTATTCTATGTGAAGAGTCTTAATGAATGAAAAGCAAACTCCAAAGGGTTAAGTTTGCAAGACTATGTGAGTTAGTTTTTCTTGTCTGAGATAGCATTGGCTTATCTTGACTAGTCAACTTCTTGATAATCACCCAGAGCAAAGGAGTTCACAGATCCACAAAATCTTGTAGTGTTAAACATAACTGATTAGAAAGTTATTATAGTAGCCTCTTCATATGAATTTGTTCATATTTTATGTTCATATGTTACTGGAAATCCAGAAACTAACTTGAAAATTAACACACACACACACACACACACACACACACACACACACACACCAAACACTACACATACATACACACACATTTAATCAATAAAGAAGACAGACTTATTAACATTCAAATTATATGAATTCTGCAATTAGTAGGGATTTTTAAAGAAGCAAATATATAAATAGACTTTGGACATACATTTCAAAAATAAATAAATAGAAAAAAGATGTGTGAAAAGATTATAAAAGATTTGATAAAATTTAGTTTGACATACTATAGTGGATGTGATGTTATCAATTTAAAAGGGAAAATTAGAGATAATGTTTTCTAAAAATAAACAGATTTCCTGATATGTATAAGAATTACAGAATCAACATATAAATACATATAGCAATCACAACAATGCACACATATTACAGGTTATTGAACAAATATACATGTACAGTATAAATTGCAGACTCAAAAGTATTTTATACTAGGTATTGCCATATAAAAACATACTATTAAATATAAAACTAAAATCAAAACAAAAAGTATATTAGTTCTTATCATCTTTATCTAATAGGTACACAAAGGAAGCATATTTTAGGATTATTCAGATAATACAGTAAACACACCAGAGGTGAAAAATGTGTATAAAAGGGATGGAAAACCATCTAGATGGGACTCATTAACATGATTTATAAAAAGGCTATGGAAATATATATGAATTATGCCAATAACAGTAAAAATGAATGTTTTTGAAAATATGTGATACAAACAAAAACTCTGAAGAAATAATTATCATACATTTATATTTATTTGATAACAGTTAACCTCTCAAATACTGGTATGTCTATAAAATTTGAGAGATTTTGAAAAATTCAAAATTAATATTAAATAAATTTACATTGATAAATTGATAAGTTTATATTAAAAATGTCAAGGACAACATCATGTATGGCCACCCATCTCCTGTAACCAAGCAAGAAAGATTTTCAATTGAGGATCTGGGACACCAACCCAGCCACAAACTTGTACCATACAATTTGTCCTGCCTACATATATGCATATAATCATGTATATACACTACATAAATTAATCTTGCACCTGTATCATCCACGTAGTTAATTTAAGGTAACAGAATAATCATTTGTTATTTATTAGCAAATAAATGAATTCCTATACAAGTTAAACAGAGATACATGGTACAAAGTTGTTTACTCAATTCTCTAGTTTTGATTGGTTTTCATATAAAATATTTTATTTCTTTTCTTTTAATTTGGAGATAGAAAATTCTCAAGCAAAGAACTGAAGCATTATTTGTACTCTGAACTAAGATGCTTATCTCATCTCCAATGCCAGAGTCAAAAAAGCGGCACTTTATATTACATTGATTCTTACAACTCCTATCATATCCCTAATTCAGTGATTTCCCTTCCCAAATGTATTAACTTGATGTTAAATGATGATGTTAAATGAATAATACATAAAGCTTATTCCTAATGCATATAGACTCTCACCTTTTGTCTCCTTTTCTGTATTCTTGAATTCACTTTCAAAATAAGAATCAGTGAAGTATTTTCAAAACAAGGCAACAAAGAAACAATGCCAGAAGCATTTTCAGGTCAGCCTTAGGCAAAGCATGACTCACAACTCACTTTACTCTTTCTTACATTGGATAGTGTAGGTAGAGAAGTTATTACCCTGAGGCAATGATATCAAATTCTTCAGTTGGAAAGTCAGAATAATCATTTAGCCAGATTAATTTAATTTGAAGTTGGAGAAAGATTTCTGTTGTTGATAGATTTTATTAATTTATTTTTGAAAAGTAATATTCTATTTAAAACCCACAAGTATACAGTTTTTGAAGGATGCATGTCATATTAATTGAAAGTAGGAATTTATCACAATTTCTGTGCAGATTATAACATGGATTTTCATGACCTGACTAATAATTTATACTAATAGTTGAACATTAGAATAAATAGAATAGAAAACGTGAAATTCAATTGTATAATGTTTCCTTCAAGTAAAATAGGATATAATGGAATGCTTTTGATATTTGGGAAAAAGATCACCCTGGAAAACATTATGTTTGATGAAGTTAACATCATGTAGAAATAATTTATAATCTCACTTATATGTGCATCATAAATGGTGAGACTCAGAAGGAGAGAGCGATTATGGTCAAATTGCATCACATTAAAATACACAGAATAAGTACATTCTAGGTCTCCATGATATAATGCAGACAAACAATTAATAATATACTAAGCCCAATGTTCTCTTTCAGAACACAACTTAACTATTTTTACCACAAACCAGAAAGAAAAAGAACACAAAAATTTTAGCCATGGGACTCAAGAGCAGTATTACTGAGCTTCACTACAGGAATCATTTCACATACACATATCCCAGCAGTGTCATTTGTACATATAGAGATATTTGTGTGTCCATTGTGTATCAGCAAATTACAAGATAATACGTGCATTTCAAACAAGTTCTGGCTAGTATGTTTACTGATGGGATGTACTAAAATTGAGTACATACTAGTTATCAATGAGTTCAGAAATAGCAATGAAAGTTAACAATAGCTGTAACAAAAGAGAGAAGTTGCTGGGCTGTGGTGGTGCACGCCTGTAATCCCAGCACTCGGGAGGCAGAGCAAGGCGGATCTCTGTGAGTTCGAGGCCAGCTTGGTCTACAAAGCGAGTTCCAGGAAAGGCACAAAGCCACGCAGAGAAATCCTGTCTCGAAAAACCAAAAGAAAAAAAAATAAAAGAGAGTGAAATAGTGATTAAGAATAATTTATCATAGGTTATGAGGTGTGTTTGGAGCTAGTAAAGATACAGTTAATGACTTTCAAAATCTGTGAAGATAATATTCAACCAACACCTTATGAAGAATGGTAGGATAACAGGCAATGTCATCTTCTAAATGCCAATGTTGAATAGAAGGTTAGATGAAGATGAATTGGTGTATACAGCTGCCAGATTCACATTTACATCCTAAAGATGTTAATACAGTAAGGGGAAAAACTGCCAATTGTTCCTTTCTAAAGTAGGTCCACAGCTACAATAACAACCACATCTAGTAACATATTAGAACATACCCAGTTTCTGCTATTGTCAATCCATAACAGAAGTGGACAGAACAGGGAATCCCTCAGAATGACCATGTAGAATAAAGAACTAACTTCAGAAATAGATGATATGGAGCATGCAGGAAAGGAAAGAGAACAAGAAAGACAATGGAAGCAGAGGGAAAACAGGCAGACCTAAGACAGTGTTACAACATTTTAATCTCTATAGTGAAATCCTTAAGAAGGAAGACAAAAGAGAAATATTGTTAACACTAAACAAACTGCCTCATATTGACATCATACCACTTATTGTCATACCGTGTCTCATGGTAACAATGTATAAAAAAGAAAGTCACCTGCCTAAAAGTAACCTCTTTCTGCCTAATAAATTATTTCCAAAATGACACCATGTGGGAGGAAACTCAGCAGTCAGAGTCATCTAATATGAGTCAGAAAAATTTGTTCATCGCTCCATCTCTGAAGCCTATGACTAGGTTGTAAAATGAGTGTTTGACAAAGTCTTAGTCACTAACATCACCTGCATTTCCCAAGCCTTTTGATGCCTGCATTCAATAATCATCTCAACTGTCAAAGACATATTAGTGCAGAGAGTGAAGCAAGCAACGGGAAGAGAAGTAGTAGATCCTGTGATTATGTGCTCTGGAAAATTCATTTAAAATTGAAATGAGACAAATCTACTCTTCTTACAAAAGCTTTCAGTTTCTACATTAAAATTGCTATTGAGAGAAATTAGGTAAAAGTAGGTGAGCTCTTTCTGCCAGGTTCTGCCTTCACTGATGGGCCGGTTGTCTTTTCCTTTGTAATTATGGTTCTAATTATCAGGCGTGTGTTAAACTGAGTTTTCAGTCATTTTGTTGGAAGCTGGCAAATAGAGTGGGTACATCTGTCACCCCACTTTCCTCTCAAAAAACTGTGTTTTTACAAGACAGATATTCCCAGTAGGACTTAAGGAAAAGTGGTATCATTTTACTCAAGTTTATTAATTTTGCTTCATCCTGATGGTTACAAAACTCAACATAATCTTTGTTGTTTTCAATATTTCATTTTAACAATACATTTTAATGGGGAAGATGATAGTTGACCTCTAATATATGTACAAATATATTCCTAATACTCTCTTCAACAAGCAGTTAGTAAAATAATGGACTGTTCTATCAAATTTAACTTAAAATACATGTTTGCATGAGAAGAGGAACTAAAGGAAATATTGAAAATTAAGAAATGGATAAGAAGAATAGAGAATGAGTGCCACAGATTTCTATAATGTAAAATAGTGGAACTGTATAGAAGCATTGGAAAGCAATTGGGAGATTCAAGAAATAAGAAGAAACATTTAAAAAAAAATAGTGACAAATGTACTGAGATCACATTTTTTTTTTCTTTTCTGTTGCTTTTAAAAAATGAAAATAGATGCTTGTTGTATTGTGTTCCCCGAAATATTGTGTGTTCCCTGGATGTAAACTTATCTGGGGTCAGAGAACAGGATGACCACAATATTAAACATGGGGATAGGCAGTGGTAGCACACGCCTTTCATCCCAGCACTTGGGAGGCAGAACCAGGAGGATTTCTGTGAGTTCAAGGCCACATTGGAAAGAGCTAGGCAGATGACACACCCCTTTAATCCCAGAAAGTGAGCCTTTAATCCCAGGGAGTGGAGGCAGAAAGAGAAAGATTATATAAGGCATGAAGACCAGAAACTAGAAGCATTTGGCTGGTTAAGCATTTGGCTGGTTAAACATTCAGGCTTTAAAGCAGCAGTTCAGCTGAGAGCCATTTGGATGAGGACTCAGAAGCTTGCAGTCTGAGGAAACATGACCAGCTGAGGAACTGGTAAAGTGAGGTAGCTGTGGCTTGTTCTGTCTCTCTGATCTTCCAGTGTTCACCCCAATAACTGTCTTCAGGTTTGATTTTTTTAATAAGAACTTTTAAGATTCCTGTTACAAATGCTTTCCTCATACACTATATCATGATTATATTTCCCCTCCTTCTACTTTTTCCAGTTCATTCCCATCTCCCCTCCTTTTCTGGATCCAGTCTTTTTCTGCCTCTCATTAAAAAAAGAACAAACTTCTAAGAGATAAATATGATCAAATACAATATAGTAAGATGAAACAAAACTGACATATCAGAGTTGGAATCACAACTCAATAGGAGGAAAAGGGTCTGAAGAGCAGGCTCAACAGTCAGAGAGACCCACTTGTTCCCACACTCAGAAGTCCCATGAAAATACTAAGTTATTAGCTGTAATACATGCTCAGAAGACCTGATATTGACCCCTGTAGGCCTTGTGCTTACTGCTTCTGTCTCTGTGAGCTCATTACTGCCTCATGTAGTTGACTGAGATGTAATTGACTGAGAAGGCTCTTACTCTGCAACTGTCCTGCATACTAATCTTTCTGTCTCCTCTTCTATGTGATTCTGAGCTCTGGGAGGAGGGATTTGATTGAGAACTCTAATTTAGACTCCCTTTCTTCATATTGTCTGGTTGTGAGTCTCCACATCTGTTCCAATATGCTTCAAGAAGAAACCTCTCTGATGACCACACTGTAAATGATTTTGCAATAGCACTTTTTGTGATATTTTACACATTTAAAGTATAATATGAGGAATGCAAATACAGGTAAAAACATTTTTATTCATTTATTTTCTGAATGGTAATGCTTCTCATAAATATTTAGCAATTTTAAAAAAAAGGCAACAGTATATACCTCACTCTTTGACACTCCAGTATTTTACAAATTGTGGCCAAATACTTGTGTTCTAATCTTAAACTTCATTCTGTTTCACAATGGAAACTGCTTTAAATGTTTTGAATAAATGGGACAATTTCCCTAATTTTTATCATTCTTGTGCTCCCCCCCCCCAAAAAAAAACCTCAGGAATACCAGTGCCATTTATCTCTTTAAACATTTTCTTGCTTAATAGATCAGGCACTTTCTCTCCTTCTCTTTCTATTTTTTTCTTTATTTAGCTTCTTATGGTCTTACTGTTTCTAAAATCATGAATTTTCAGTACATTTCTGGATTACCACTGACTGAACACATTCTCTCCTCATTCTTACTTACCTAAAATGTGAGGTATATGCAATATTTAGTACCAAAGCTTGGAAGATTTTAATTTTTTGAAAATAATTAATTGATTAATAGCATACTAAATTCAGGAAGTTAAAAATGATTTTGTTTTGTTTTAATGTAATTTCTGAATTTATTTTACATGCTAACCACAGATCCTCCTCTCATCCATCTTCCTGCTTCTACCAGCCTTCCTCCAGTGACCCACCCCCAACCCCATTCCCTCCTCCAAAAGGATAAGGCCTCCCATTGGTAGTAAGCAAAACTTGGTACATTCAGCTGAGGCAAGATCAAGCCCCTTCCCCCTGTATCAAGGGTGAGCACGGCCTCCCACCATAGGCAATGGGCTCCAAAAAGCAAGATAATGACCCACTGCCAGAGGCCCCTCAAACAGACCAAGCTACACAACTGTCTCCTATATGTAGAGGGCCTAGTCTGGTCCCATACAATTTCCACACCTGTCGGTCTCAAGTTTGTGAATTTCTACAAGCTTGATTCAGTTGTCTCTGTAGATTTCCCCATCATGATCTTGATGCCCCTTTTGTCATATAATCACCATCCTCCCTCTCTTCAACTGGACTCCCAGAGCTTGGCCCGGTACTTGGCTGTGGATCTCTGCATCTTCTACTATCAGATACTGGATGAAGGCTCTATGATGACAGTTATGGTATTCACCAGTCTGATTACCAGGGTAGGTCAATTCAGGCACCCTGTCCGATATTGCTAATAGTCTAATCTAGGTTCATCCTTGTGGGTTCCTGGGAATTTCCCTAGCACCAGGTTTATCCCTTACCCCATAATGTCTCCCTCTATCAAGATATCTCTTTTATTGTTTTAAATTTAAATGGGAAACTGAAATTACAAGTAATTTCAAAACACTTTTAATTGTAGCTTTTTGATAATTCTTCATGCTGATTTCAAGAATGGCTGTATCAAAATTTGCATTCACACCCACAGCTCCCCCCTTCTATACAAAATTTTCAGAACTTACTGTCAGATTAATTGATTTTTCTCTATTCTAACTGGGGTGAGGTGGAATCTCAAAATTGTTTTAATTTTCATTTCTCTAATTTTTACGAATAATATATACTTTTAGGTATATTTATTAGCAATTATTGTTTTTTATGTCTTCACATCAGTAACCTATTTTCAATTAGGTTATCTATATCCGTGACTCTTTGTTTCTCAAGTCCTTTGTATAATTTGGATATTACATAAATCTACCATATGACCCAACACAACTTTCAAGTGCCCAAATGACTAAATTTGCTACTTCGCAGGTACTTACTCAGCAATGTTAATATCCATCATATTAATAATAATCAAGAAGTGGAAACAACCTAAATCAATAATGAAAATCTAATGCGTAATATACAGTGTGATGTTATTTACCTGTAAAGTAAAATCAAATTATGAAATTTTTACACAAATTGTTTTAGACATAGGAAAGATTATATTGCAGAAGAAAACCTAGACACAGAAAGGTTAATCTTGCATGCTTTCACTTATGTGCAGTTACAAACTTGAAATCAGATGTGAGTAAATGACATAGGGCATCCATAGAAAACTGGAACATTTAAAGGGACTACAGTAGGGATAGGGCATCCAGAGAGGGAACTACAAGATACAGGTGATATGAAGCAGGAAAAGGGAAAAACTGACAGTGGAATCCAGCTATGAAGGAGCCAGTGGGATCAGCACAGAAGGAGAAGGGACATTGGAAAATACGTCCAAAGTTCTTTGCTAAAGCCTTTAAACTACACACACACACACACACCTACACACACACACACACACACACACACACACACACACACACATACACACTGTATAAACCTTCTTTAGAGTGGTTTGTGAAGGTACCCAGGTGACTTAAAAGTTAATATAGAGCATCAGTGTAGCCTTTGGATGACTGACTTATTTGAGTGTAGCATTTGTGTAGAGAGCTCTATATATAGATTCAGCTCTCTCTTCTACTAGCTCTAAATGGATGACAGTCAACACCAGAACGAGATTGGGCATAGGCATATCCACAGTATTTTATATTAATAATCAGAGGGAGGGCAGGAAAAACTACAGAAGTATAATCACACATTTTAAATAGCTAACACTTAATTATTTCAGCCCTTAAGTTCAAGTAATATATCTCTTTATAAGCCATCATATTTCATTAATTATGACAAAGTGCACTCTTGAAATCATAGTTCATCACTTAATCATGTTCTTTTTACATATATAATAATTTAGTACTTAAGATGACCCTTATGATTGATGATATGATAAAGGAATTACACTGATCAGTAACTTATTTCACATTAAATTTGTCATCTGAAATGAAAAAAATACTTAACCTTTTACCTAACATTTTATTGCAAAAAATCCTATAGACTCCCCAAACTCTGATTATCAAGGTGGTTTTGGTAGTTTAAAAAATGTGCCCTGGTGCATGAGCAGGTTTTTCGAGCCACTACCTATGATGGAACACCTTACACAGCCTTGAGGCAAGGGAATAGCTTGGACATGCCTCTACCAAATGTACCAGGCTCTGCTGACTTCCCATGTGAGGCCTCACCTTCTGGGAGGAGGGATTGGGGGTTGAGTTGGGGGGGAGGCTAGAGGGGCTGGAGTAGAGAAGAAAGGAATCTTTGGAATGTGAAATGAATAAAATTTTCTTTATTAAAAATGTGATATATGTTATAGACATATAATTAAATTTTTATATGTAAATGCTTAATAAGTTATTTAACAGTTATTTATTTATCACATCGTATATTTCAGACCTATCATACTTAAATCTTAGAGATTATTAGATTAGCATTTCTTTTTTTTTCAGTTATTACTAGCTACCAATTTCTTTTTATTAATTTTTAAAATTTATTTTATATACCAAACACAGTTTCTCCTCCATCCTCTCTCCCTGTTCCCTCCTCCCACCTCCCATATCCTCATCTCCCATGCACTCCTCCTCCATTCAGAAAGGGGTAGACTTCCCATGAGAATCAACAAAGCATGGCATATCAAGTTGAGGCAGGACTAAGCTCCTCCCCCTGCATCATGGCTGGGTTGGGCATCCCAGAACAGGGAGTAGGTTCCCAAATGCCAGCTTTCTATACCAGAAATGTTTATCAATTTCACTACTGTAGACTCCCTGATCAAAGAGAATGTTCTTTGCTTAGAAGTCAAAAATAATAAATAAGAGTTGTAACTTCAGAAAAGGAATTTGATAGAACAGAGTTGTAAAATACTAACTTACAGGAAAGAGCAATGCTAAACACAATGCTGTTCAAATGTTTTGTGTATTTGAATGAACTATCTCTTCATTCAGTTATCAAGTACTTATTTATATCATACAGAAGACAGAAAAGTATTACATAATGGAGATACTGAGAACCTTGGATCATTTGTTGTGACAATTTTAGAATGAAAATTAGACAAAGTAAAAATTCAAATTATATTAGGGTAGTGGAAGAAAAGCTAATTAAGAGTTTGCTTATTAGCATAGTTTGAATATTTTCACCAAGTAGTGAAAGTAAAAGTTAGTAGACATGAATTCAAATGAAGACAGTATTCTCTAGGGGTTTTGCATCATGCCAGTCCTACTCAACATACACTCAGAAGTAGTCATAAACATTTTCTCTTTTCACTTATAAAGGATATTGTTTGTATGGCTGGGTTGATGACATAGTATTGAAGACAACTTGTTGCACAAGAGTTAGGACCCGTTTTTGAATTATCATGGACTCTACAGAAGGTAGGCATCTCCGTGTGATTATAATCAAAGCATTAAAGGTGCAAGAAACAAGAAAATTCAGTGAGTTCACTGACCAGCCAGCTTGGCCAGAAGAATGAACTTCTAGTTCAGCAGGAGACCATTTATATACAATGGAATGAAATTAAGGGTGATAAAGAAAGACATGTGACATTCTTTGGCCTCCATACACGATCATGCACAGTTTTATACATATATGCTTTCACACATGCACATGCACACTACACACAAATAACACTCCCATGAGCATGTGCAATTTACATGCATGCATCAGTATCTATTTCAGGTGTGACAGAAAATTTTCATAGAAAAGGAACTCACTTTTAATTTTTTAGAATTATATAACTTTAGAATTGGCCAAATGGTATGGCTATTTTGATATAGTGTCTAACTGTACAACCAGACTGACTGGGACTCACTACATAGCCAGTCTGTCCTTGAACTCAGGCTCCCTCTATCTCAGCCTTTGATTGCTAGGGTTATACATATACATCACCACAATGAGCTCATTCTTCTTATGCAAACACAAAGGCATTGAATGAATAGAGTTGTATCTCAAATGAGTTTTAAAATAAGATCTTACTCTGGTACTGTATTTTTTAATATATAAACATTCCAGGTATTCAAAAACCAACACAAAATCTTTTATAGAAAATTATAATTTTTATTAAATTGTATCTTATGATGAAATTAAGAACACTTTTCAACAGATATCTCTGCTTCATTCCTATTTCCTTGAATATCAATGGAATATCAATGTGCAAACTGTATATATTTATGTTCCCTAAGAGGACATTTACAGTGACCACAATTATTAAGAAGGACCAACCTCTTTATTTGTCTCTACATATTGAAATACTGTGCCTTTCAGAAGCTATCTAGTAAAGGAGGAATTAGCTCAGGTTTCAGAAAACTTTGTACGAACAAACAGTGAAATCAGGATTACTATTTTCATCTAGGCAAGTGAAGTGATCAAATGAAAGAAGCTGGATCACTGAGAAGGTTTTAATTGATGATAGGAATGTAGACTTCCTTATTTAATGACATTGTACTACTGAAGCATAAGAGGTATAAATTTGGAACTGATTTCAGAAAAACCTTCTCATGGAGTGTTGACCACAGGCAAAAATAGTCTGCACCAGGAAATCAGCCAGAAAAACAGTGTGGCTGTGCCCTAAAATCGACTATATAATTTTATGACCAGTGTAGCATGTGTCACTATGAAAGTCAAAATAATGAATGTTAAAATTGAAAAAAGGGTGTAATTAAGTAGCACACGTTAGTGCATTAACCATTTATTCACAGGAGGAAGATGAACATCATTTCATTTCACCTGGTTATTCTGACAATACTCATGCACAAATTGTGACCCTTTGGTAACATCTCTATCACTTTGCCAAAAAAAAATTATTTGTAGCTTGTTACTGGAAATGTTTGAAAACCTATTTAGAGAGAGCAACATATTATTAAGTCCAACAACTGGTCTAATCAGACAATTTTTGGCTCACATTTTAGGTCTGAAATCAAAGGATTTGGAGCTTAAAATGGTTTGCAATCTCATGTATAACCTGCCTTTCCAGGGTGTTGCCCCAACATCTATTATAAGAGATGAAATACTATAAAAATCTCATGTGTTTTCTTCTCCTGGATTTGACAAAGTCATGACAGTAGAAAGCAGTTTTATCAAATGTTCTGAACACTTTAAGTGTCTAAGACTTTGATTATTCTCATTTACTTTGTTTTCCTCTTTTTTTCTTTCTCACTCTCAATTTTCTTAGGTATCTTCCATATCTTCCCTTTTTCCGACACCTCTTTCTCCCCAAATCATCATATTGACTTTGGTGTATTTAAATTATTTAATTGTTGTGTAATTCTTTTATGAACCTCATTTTGACTTTAATTATTAAAATGTTGAATGCCATTTCAAAATATATAATTTTGAGATGATATTAATTACAGCCTTCATGACTTTATGCTCCACTACAAAAGGAAAAAAAAAGTAGTACAATTCAAAACGACTCTGAGTTACCATCTTACACCTGTCAGAATGGCTAAGAAAAAAAACACTGAGGACAGTTTATGCTGGAGAGGATGTGGAGCAAGGGGAATTCTCCTCCACTGCTGGTGGGAATGCAAGCTTGTACAGTCACTTTGGAAATCAATATGGTGCTTCCTTAGAAAATTGGGAATCCATCTCCCCCAAGACCCAGCTATACCACTCTTGGGCATATACCCAAGGAATGCTCAATCATACCACAAGGGCATTTGCTCTGCTATGTTCATATCAGCATTGTTTGTAAAAGCCGGAACCTGGAAACAATCTAGATGCCCTTCAACTGAAGAATGGATAAAAAAAATTTGGTACATATCCACAATGGAGTACTACTCAACAGAGAAAAACAATGGCATCATGAGGTTTACAGACAAATGGATGGATCTAGAAAAAATCATCCTGAGTTAGGTAACCCAGACTCAGAAAGACAAACATGGTATGTACTCACTCATAAATGAGAACAGAAAGGGAGAACAAGGAATAACAGACCATGATAAATGAAGACCACATGAGAACAGAAGAGGCAGAGTGCTAGAATGGTCCACAGAAATCCACAATGATACCTCCACTGTAGACTATTGGCAATGGTTGAGAGAAAACCCAAACTGACCGAGTCTGGTGATCCGATGGTCAAACACCCTAACTGTCATGCTGGAACTCTCATCCAATAACTGATGGAAGTAGATGCAGAGATTCTTGGCCAGGCCCCAGTTGGAACTCCAGGAGTTCAATTGTTAAGAAAGAGGAGGGAATATAAGAGTGTGAATTGTTGAGACCAAGATTGGAAAAAGCACAGGGACAAATAGCCAAACTAATGGAAACACATAAATTTTTAACCAAAAGCTGTGGAGCCCCCAACTGGATCAGGCCCTCTGGATAAGTGAGACAATCGAATAGTTTGAACTGTTGGGGAGACACCCAGGCAGCGCAATCCAGACATTTCCTTAGTGCATGAGTTGCCTGTTTGAAACCTTGGGCTTATGTTGGGACACTTTGCTCATCCTGGAAGGAGGGGACTGGACCTCACTGTACTGAATCCACCAGATAGAGCTGAATCCCCAGGGGAGTCTTTGCCCTAGAGAAAAATGGGAATGTGGGGGAGGGGCAGGTAGAAGGCAGGGGGGCAGGAGGGGGGAGGACATGGGAACCCATGGCTGATATGTAAAATTATAACAAAAGTATCTGTATGAAAAAAGTAAAATAAATATATTTAAAAAATAAAATAAATGTCAGCAGGAACATGAGTGTGAAATTGTGGGAAACTCTCTTGCTTTTATTCCATAATGTAGTAAGTATCACCACAGTAATTCCATGGTTTATGGAAAAGTCTCTTTAACTGTTTGATTTCTATAAAAAGTATTTTTAAATGACATAAATTGTAGTACAAGCTGTTCATGACACCAGTGTATTTCTGTTCCAGTTCCTTTATTCTCAGATATAAGGAGATACATTTTAGATACAAGGAGAGAGAGACAGAGAGAGAGAGACAGAGAGACAGAGAGAGAGAGACAGAGAGAGACAGAGACAGAGACAGAGACAGAGACAGAAAGAGACAGAGACAGAGAGAGGGTAGAAAGGAGAGAAAGAATGGAAATGGAGGATGAAACCTTCATATATTAACTCATAGACAAGGGGGCTTTAGGCACTTGAAACAAATTAGGCAATAATTAACATTGGCGAATCAGATCTTTATAGCATTCTCTGTAGTCACTAAGTCATTTGTTGGAGTAACAAAATAAGTTACAAATTCTGTTTACATTTATATGCAGTTATAGTTATTATCTTCAAATATAGAACAGTAAATGTATTTTACCAACTTATAGTCCAATTGTAAAAAAACATTATGCTTACATTTTTTTAAATATAATAAAGTATGTATTTAACATGATAAAATTTCAGATATATGTACTAAGATTTTTGCAACCAAAAATCTCTTGTACAAATGGAACTTAGTAATGGGTTACAATATGATTATTTGGCTCTACTTTTCTATGCTTGTGCTGAAAGCATACCAATATTAGATTTTTGGGATACAAATATTTTAAATCGTAAACATAAAAGGGCTTCTGACCACTCTGTCTGTGATGAACAGTATAAGCATATACTGGACTCTCTAGTGGCTTTAGAAGAGACAGTGGCTAAGTCTGTGTTTGAGAGTATAAAGTGAAAAATAAAATTTAAAACAATACATTCCTTGTTACTTCCGAAACTGTCATCAGAAATATGCTCTAGAGATAACCTTTAATCATTTTTCAGGATCACATGAACTTTTAAAATGTCAGAGAACTAGTACTATAGCCTTTTCAGAAGAGAATTTGAATGCCTGTACTCATCCCAAGGAGAGTTTTTACGAAACCATTCCTGTGGTTGTCAAGAAATGCTGTAAGAATGAGAGATGGTTTTTTTTTTTCTTTTGCGCTGTGATACATTTGAAAGACTGTCCTATACAACATATTAAATTGGAATTTTTCCCCAAAAATTTAAGAAAGTTTATTATTGTACATAATGCAACATGGAATTTTGATTATCTGTAGAAAGAAAGCTACAATGAAGAGTAATTAAGATGTTCCCGGTTACAATTTTGTCTATTCAAGGGGAAAAAAAAGGTATGAAACTTTACTTAAAATATGTGTCTATTTACAAATTAAATTCTCAATATTTACAAAAGAACACACAAAAAGCAGGAAACAAATTTTGCTAATTGTTTACTTGATTAAAAGGATATGTTAATGTTAAGATAAGCAAAAGCTACCATTATTACTTGAAAGTGGTTTGTGCATTTATGAAATGACAATATGAAGAAATTGGTTTATTCTCTTTTAATTTATATGAATGTCCTCTATAAAGTATTGTATGCTGCCAAACTGCTCCATTATATAATTGTTAGGACCTAGTATAACCTTCTCATACATTGTTTGAGGGTGCAATCCAAAATGAAAACAGACAAAAAGAATCCAATAGCATAATGATAATAATTATAATTATGGATGTATTGACAGAGAATGAGAATTTGAAGTATGCCAAATGATACTTTGTACACACACACACACACACACACACACACACACACTACACATACACACTCATATTTTCTCTTGACTTCAAGGTTAACTAGTCACCTTGACTTTAGAGACTTCATCTAAAAAATATTGACAATCTCAAGAAGACATGTTTGCCCCCACAGAAGCTATGAATTAAGCATGTATTTCTTAAGCATTATTTTTATGAGTTAAAATTAATTTAAGAAAACCTTAAACACATGTAATATCACAGTGACAGTCTTACCACTAACAGAAGTTACAAACACAGCTACAGATTAAGAGCTCACTGTGACCCCAAGCAAACTTCTGGTATGGATCTGTAAGGTCAGTGAATTCCATGCCTTATCTTTCATGTGATAACTTCTTTTCTCAAATTAGTTAATGGTCCACGATCTTGTAAGAGCTGCTAAGAGGATCCATTGTGCCTAGTGGCAGATTTCCATGTGCTAAGGGACATCTAGCACCCAAAATCTTTTTCCACTTATTGCAAGCTGTCTGGCCATGTTCCTCTTATTGAATTTAGGGAGATGGAAATGCAAGTTGGCATGACTTTAAAGAAAATCACTCTCCAATCTGTATCAGGATTGGCACTTTGGCATTCTGCTTGAGGCAAACTATTTTGGAAAGAAATATCTTCAACAATATTTTCCCTAATTTTGTTACAAATACAGAAAAATAACAGATACAATAGAAAGCATAAACTAGCATATAATATTTATAGAATGAAAGGGAGATTGATGAAATAATTATGGATGCTAGGTACACACTGACAGGACCTAATATAGCCACCACCCATTCTTGGAACTCATATAGTGCCCAGGTAGTTAAAGATTTCTGAGTTCAGCAAAGTGGTGGTTGCTCACGCCTTTAATCTCAGTACTTGGAAGCAGAGGGAGGCAGATCTCAACGAGTTTGAGGCCAGCCTGGTCTGCAAAGCAAGTTCCCTGACAGCCAGGAATGTTACACAGAGAAACCCCGTCTCAAAAACAAACAAACAAACAATCAAAAAATATTTCTAAGTTCTTCCTGGAATATGTTCTCCTAACATAAGCTAGCCATTAAAATCAACTTGCAATTTCATAATACATTCTTTCATATTTCACTACAAATGAGAATCTGTTTAATGTATTCATTTTTTAAATGTTCAATTAATATAGGCTATATTTAATCCATGTAAATGTATTACATGACATTGAAACTTAAATGTGTTCAGATCAAATGTACAATATTAACTTATGCTATTATGTACAACCACAAGATTTTTTATCACTGTTATTTTGATCATAATCTAGTTCTCCACTGGATAGATATTCTACAGCATTTTATATTGCTGTAAATTCACTGACTATTTCTCAGTTCCTCAATGTTGTATCTATTACAAGCTGGTGTTTCTTTAGGATTACATAATTACACAATGCATTGTTATATCATGTATTACTAGGTACATTCATTATTTGACTCATACATCTTTGCTTTTTCTGAATATTCCAAGTGATGGTACTCCATAAATACTATGAGTACATACTCTGGGGAGATTGTTTAGAACTATAATATATTTAATATTTATTAAAGGTAGAGAAGAAGATTGTATTTTAGGAAGTTAATATGAAAAACTCTCCACAACTTTTTATCTTTCAATGCATGTCATCTTTCAAAATATTACCAATATTGATAAGTATATTCTCTGATTAAATTCAAGTGTCCTCTTCTTCTGTTACTGATGTAATTGCTGTCCCAATGGTATTGTTAATGTGTCAGGCTCCAAAACATGCTAGTAATGGTTACATTTGCCCATATTAGAATTATGTATTTGAATGTGTGGTTTACTAAATGTTTAAAACAAGCTTAATCAGATCTCACCACAAAATTTAAACTTTTTAAATTTCTAATACCTAGGGAAACATTTTGCAATATAGATTCATCTTATTCCCAGTACATTTGACCATGCATATGCATGTAAAGATATTTCTTCCTCTTTAACCCCATTAGACATAATTAACTAAATGCAACCAATCTTTGAAAATTAATATGCCTTTTTAAAGGACTGGTATGAAATTCCTAGACATTTAACTTGCAAATTTAGCTCCCTTGAAAATTGACATTAAAATTATAAGGAAAATGTAGCACTAAGCACATTTCTTCTGTGCATGTCATGACAAATATTAGCATTGTGTGCCTTCAGCATAAATAGAGTTGACAAATTGTCAGAAGTCATAAATGCATAAAGTTAAAGGAGTTCCTTGAAATTTAGATCCATTCCTCCTTGAAAATGTTTTCTTTCTTGAGTGACTAACAAGCACAGGTGGATGACAAGCAATATAGGAGTGATTAAGACGCCCCCTCACTAGAGTGCTTATGGAGCACAAGCACTTTAAACGTCTCAAAAAGGTAAAGAGGTGCACACACTATAATCTCTTATAACTGGGGTACGATGATAAATTTACTGTAGAAGGATGTAAAAGAGTAGTGGAGAACAATAGACTAGGATCAAAATGAAAAACAACAAGGACAAAAATATAGCTGTACACGACAGAACAAGTACTATAATTAATCTCCACTATAATTTCTTTTGAATTTGTCTCAGAAACAATAGGAAATGAATACCTGTTTCTGAGGCCATTAAGGTTTTTCTTGTGTGACATTTTGGCATTTCAATGTATAAAATATTAACCTGCATGTATTTTAAGAATATGTAATATGTGCATATATATGCACAGAACACACATATTACATTCAGTTGGTGGTCACTCATAATAGTATCCTGAGAAATATCTATTCCCTCACAGCCATTGAAATCAGAAATGGGCTCAGGTTCTGAATGCATCTATCCTCTTTGTCCATTTTTTGGTAATATTTCTTTCCAGATGATATGATTCATGTGTTGCCTTTTTTTGTTGTTTGTTTGTTTGCTTCTTTGGCACTTATTTTCACATAATTCGATTTTAAATTGTCTTCTGCCATTATGTTCTAATGATTTATTTTTATTATATTGAGATTAAAGTATAATTGCAACACTCTTCCCTTCCCTCTTTTTCCAAACCATCCCATATCTCCCTTCCTTGCCTCTCTTTCGGATTCACGGTGACCGTTTTTCACTAATTGTTACTGCATGTATTTTCATGCTATTCTTAGTCATGGGAATCCTCCATTTCATTTCTCAACAATGAGCTTTCTAGGACTAACAAACTGATCCATGTTAAGATAGGAGGAAAAATTAGTCCTTCACATGAACCACAATTAGAAGCAAAGTTTCTTAACTGAAGTTTATGAATACATGTTTGGAATGAAGCCATCTCCATATGTATAAATGAGTCACACTCAGCCATTACTAGTTAGTTCCTTTCAGACACATTTTCTTTCTTGCATCAATGTGAAAATCTTAGCACAGGCAGTCCACAGAACTGCAGTATCTTGGTGTACTTGATATAATTTGACAACTATTGGGTGAGTCTGTCCCGAGGTAGAAAATGTTAGCTGGAAAACATTCTTACAATACAGATTAATTACCTTCTAGCAAAACCATTGTAAGCATTTGAGAATTTATGTGGAATAATAAAATTTTGGTGTAATACAATTAATCTTAACTCAGGGCTGTTTCTCTCAACTATTGATGAATTCTCTAGTTTTATGAGTCTTTCAGCTGTTTAAGAAGAACCAGCTCTTCACATTTATTAGGAGCAAAAGCCAACAATTTCAACAGAATACAACACCAATCAAAGCTGGTGAGAATGAGATAGTCAGGTCAGTAGACTTGGACTTCTTAGATTTGGCAAAATCCAATGGATAGCCATCACCCAGTTTGGATGTTTGGCTGTGTTCAAATTATATTTGTTCACTTGGTAGATAAGCACACTTTCCTGTAGGCCCTTGAGATGTAAATTTATTGTAACTGTGATTGGTGGTGAAGGAGAGTCTTTCTACTGCATGAGAAAGGGAGCAATGGCTAGACCCTAAGAAGCTGAGATAAGGAACATGGACCATACCTGCTGACTCTTAGTGGGGTACTGAACATAATAAAGCCAAAGCTGGCAACTCTCTTCCTGCATTATCACACATTGTTGCTGGACAATCAAGTGCATTATCAGTGCAATTTCAATCCACTGAAATATGTGAATTTTAGCCTACATGATAAAGGGAAATGATTTAGTGACAAGTGGTGTGAAAGTGGCTAATCAGCTACCCACTATGTGACTCATTTAAGCTAGAACTTCATCCGGCCACCATCCACGCAGCTTTTCGCTGTGCTGATTTTTGAGCTATCTACTTTTTGTCGTTGTAACAACCTTAACCATAGATTTAATATTTTTTTCTGAATCTAGTGACTCTTCCTTGTAAATTATTTTGCCTAGAGGTTGTCTTAGCAATAAAGATAATAACTATTAAGTATAATTACATTTATTTCTTTCTCTTAACCAATAAAATTAATCTTGTTTATTGACAAAACACTAGGCCTTAGTTATAAGACTCAAATACTATCTATTTAAGTTTACTCAATTCAAATTTACCAATACATAGGAGAGGAATTTCTCCTATAACAGTATATTATAAAAAGAGGAAGGACAATGATACTTACGCAATAATAACGTTATTAAGACAATGATGGTGACTTGGTGTCTGTGAGCCCTTTGAACCCAAGTTAGTTGGTTCTGTAGGTTTTCTTGATGAACTTGACCCACTAGCTCCTGGAATCCTTCTTCCTTTTTTTTTCTGTAGGAGTCTCCATCCTTGCCTAGTATTTAGCCATGGGTGGGTGTCTGCATCTGTTTCTATCAGCTGCTGGGTGAAGCCTCTCTCATGACAGTTGGACTAGGCAGCAGTCTAAGAGAATAGTAGACTATCATTAGGAATTATTTCATTGACTTTGTTTGGTTTGTTTGTTTGTTTTTGCCATTCACATTGTTCTATCCTAGGTCTCTGAGCTATCCTGCCTCTCGGTCCTAGGGATTAGAGGGTGAGACCCTCTTGAAGTATGGGTCTCAAGCTAGACCAGTTATTAGTTGGTAACTCCCATGATGTCTGTACCTCCTTTGCCCCAGCACATCTTGTAGGAAGAACAACAAGGGAGCTTCATGGGATTGATGTTATATGCATATATGTTATAGTTGTGTAAATTGGTTGTCTTGTGGGACTCTGAACACTGGGAACAGGGAATGTCTCTGATTCTGTTGCCTGCTTTTAGGACCCTTTATTCCTACTGGATTGCCTTCTCCAGCCTTAATAGAAGAGGGAGTGCCTAATTATATCAGGAATCTTAAATGGTCTTATTAATAGAATCAAATGGGAGGCCAATTATTGGGATGAATGCTGGAAGATCAGAGACACAGAACAAGCCATATGTACCTCACTTCACCAGTTCCTCAGCTGGTCTTGTTTCCTCAGACTGCAAGCTTCTGAGTCCTCATCCAAATGAATCTTAGCTGAACTGTGCTGTTCCAAAGCCTGAAAGCTTAACCACCCAAATGCTTAACCAGCCAAATGATTAACCAGCCAAATGCTGCTAGTTTCTGGTCTTCACCTCAATATATCTTTCTCTTTCTGCCATCACTCCCTGGGATTAAAGGCGTGTGTTTCCATGCTGGCTGTGTCCTTGAACACACAGTGATCCGACTAGCTCTGCCTCCCAAGTGCTGGGATTAAAGACGTGCACCACCACCACCCAGCTTCTGCTATGGCTTGCTCTAAACCATTTTCTAGTCACCATTTTTGGTATCTAGTGGCTGTCTGTCCTCTGATCCCAGATAAATTTATCAGGGTGCACAATATTTTAGGGAACACAATTCCACCACACCTTATCTTACTGCAACTTGATATACCTTCCTTGGCAGATACCCATGGGAGGCCTGCTCATGTCTGAAGAGAAACAGAGGGGGAATTGGACTGGGAGGGAGGGGAGGAGAGGGAAGGACTGGAAGGAGAGGAGAGAGGTGAAACTTTGGTGGGGATGTACAAACAAAAGTAAATAAATAAATAAACAAAAAAAGGGAAAAAGAAAGAGAGAGAGAAAGTAAGATAGAAATAACAGAAGTGTGGTGATATATTGTGTATCAAATAAAGCTTGCCTGGGGTTCAAGGACAGAACAAGCCACTAGATTAAACTTATAGGCTAGATAGTGGTGGTACACACTGCTATGGGATAATGCTTTTCTACAAGGGTTTAATAAAAAACTAATTAGCCAGTAGCCAGGCAGGAAGTCTAGGTGGGATAAGCAGACAAGGAGAATTCTGGGAAGAGGAAGGCTGAATGGGAAGACGCCTGCCCACCGTCCAGGGAGGAACATGTAATGGCACACAGGTAAAGATACAGAACAAGTGGCAACATATAGATGAACAGAAATTAGCTGAATTTAAATGTAAGAGCTAGTCAGTGGTTAGCCTGAGTTAATGGCTGAGCAGTTTTAATTAATATAAGCCTCTGTGTGTTTACCTGGACCCAAGCAGCTATGGGACTGGAGGGTAAGAATAATTTGTCCTGATTGAGGGCCAGGTGGGACCAGGAAATTTTTCAGCTACAAACACACTTTTAATTCAAGTACTCAGGAGGCAGAGATCCATCTGGATCTCTGGGAGTTCAAAGAAAACTTGGACTACATGAAATTGATTCAGTCTGAGAGAAACAGAGTCAGGCAGTGGTGGCACACACCTTTAATCCCACTCCTCAGGAGTCACATGCCTTTGATCCCAGGATTTGAGATCTCATGCCTTTGCTACCAGTATTTGGGAAGCACACACGCCTTTAAACCAGCACTAGGAAGGAAGTGATATGGCTGGGTGGAGAAAGGTATATAAGGCATGAGGAGACAGGAACTGAAGCACCTTTTTTTGGCTGAGAACTCAGAGGCTTGAAGTCTGAGGATTCATGGAGATAGGATCTTGCCTCCACTCGGCCTGAGGATTCAGTAGTGGCAAGAAGTTTCTCTAGTCGTTTGTTCCTTTGTCTCTCTGATTTTTCAGTATTTACCCCAATATCTGGCTTCTGGTTATTATAAGACCTTTAGCAATCCATGTAACAGAAAGAGAGGAAGAAAGAAAGGAAGAAAGAAAGAAGGAAAGAAAGAAAGAAAGAAAGAAAGAAAATAAATAAATAAATAAATAAATAAATAAATAAATAGATAAATAAATGATGGCATAAGGACCTTGTTGAATTTCATATTGAGTTCATGTGACCCATGGGCACATATCTCAGCCATGTAACATACATAAATAAAACCAAATTTATTTTGCTTTTGCATACAGGTTTTTAAATTAAAAATGACATTTTCCAGGAGTATTTTTTTGAAAATGTGATAAATAATACTCTAGCTAGTGTAGGTTGTTAACTTCATACAGCCTTGAGTCATGAAGAGATTCTTCATTGAGGAAGCAGGTTGGTCTATGACCATGTGTCTGAGATTGCCACAATTGATGAATGAGATAGGAAGGGCCAGCCTACACTAAGCAGCACTATCCTTAGGCAGGCGGGTTTGCATTAAGAAATACAGTTAAATGTAAGCCAGTGACCAAGCAAAGCAATAAGCAGCATCCCTGCAGTATTTGCTTGAGTGCCTGCCCTAACTTGGCTCGGTGATGAACTGTGACCTGGACTTGTAAGACAGATAAAACCTTTCATCCTCTAATTTCTGTTGGTCATGATATTTACAAGCATTGTAAAAGCAGACTAGAAGATATTGGTATGAGAGGAAGTGTGTTGGTGCTCGGGTGAAACTGAAGATGTAGCATTTTATGCTTTTGGTTGATTTTATTGGAGGAGTTTGAAACTATCACCTGGAAAAGCCATTGTGATCTCAAATGCTGAACGACTTGTCTTTGTGGAAATTTGGAAGTTATTACCGAGGGACATGTAAATTATGGAGAGCTGGCTTGTGAAGTTTCAGTGGGAAGCAAAGATTCTCTACGGCCATTCCTGGGTTATTTACAATTAAGAAGCTGTGCATAGAAAACTATTGCATCACCAGCAGAAGGATGCTTTTCAGTCAGAGCTAAGGAATGAACTGAAAACAGTACAGGAGGAAAATTGACAAGGGGAATCTGGGAAACCTTACCTCATGTGAGTGCCCACAAGCTCTAGTTGAGGCTGCATCTCAAGCTCATACTTAACTTGACAATATGTAAGAACTGTCTGTCTGGTGCTATTTATTTATTTATTATTTATTTATTTTTAAATTTTTGAATTTTTTATTTTGTAGGCATGACAGATATAAGATTAAGGGGTTAATGAGGGATGTTAAGGCATGGTGCCTAGTGGCAGGATCAGAGCTCCTAGAGAAAAACAACAAGAGACCACTTGTAAAGGTGCAATCGCAGATACAATAGATTCCCTAGGATTTGGGAGATTCTAGTACAGCAGGATGACCACCAAGGAGAGCACATGTGTGGAGCAAAGCCAGCCTAAGCCTGCCAAAATGAGATTTGTATGTTAAGTATTACAAATCTAGGCAGGTATGGCTACCCATGCCATTTGGAGGCTATAGAATTATGAATTTACTGTAGATATTGGACACAATACTATTAACATGGCTGGGTTTTATTTTAGATTGAAAGCAATTACTCCCTAATTCCTCTTTCTTTGAATAAACAGGTACATTATTTTTTATTTTATATTAGCCTAGAGTAAATAGAGAGCTATTAGAATGTTAAAATTTTGGATTTTTTAAGAGACAATAGAACTTTGAGACTTATGCTCTTTTACTTTTACATTAACAGGAGAAATTCCGAACAATAAATGAAAGGTTATGGCTTAAATGCCTATGCTGGAGGGCTTCCGTTAGCTTCTCTTGTCAATTTTACACAGTATAGAATCATCAGAGAGAGTCATAGTCAAGGAGTTGCCCATATAGATTGGCCTGTGGCCATGCCTGTAAGAGACTACCTCACCTAATGACAAATGTGAGAGGACCTAGCCCAAAGAGGTGACTCTATCGTATGCAAGTGGGTAAGTATGAAAGCTTAAGTATAAAAACTTAGCTGAGTATAAGACCGTAGATAAAGAAGCCAGTATGAAACATTATTCTCAGGATTCTGCTTCAGTCTTGCTTATATCCCTGTCCTAATTTACCCTGATAGATTGTTACATGGATTGTATGCCAAAAAAACTATGTCCTCCCCTAACTTACCTTGGGCTCTGGTGCTTATCAGACCAGCAGGAAGAGAAATTGAATGATATTTATTATATATGGATGCTAAAGATTCACTTAAACTGTCTTCTACTTTGCATCCTTATATATAGGAGAAATACAAAAACCACTAAAGACATTGCTGTGTATTAGGCTTCATTCATCACACCTCTAAAGATGAGATCAGCTCAAAAGTGAGTTAAGAGAATAAAAAACTAGCACAGGAACTATGCCTATGCATTGATCACAACAGAGACAATGCACTTAGGACACCTTTTTTATTCTGATTACAAATGGATGTCTTTTTTGTTTGTTTTCCTTACTGAGCTATGCAATAGTAGCAGAGATAGTTTTATTGAAGAGGTGAAAAGAACTCCTGGTAATGTGACCAGATAGTTTAATACACTTTCAACCATTGTGTGTACTTATGTTTGCATATTTGTGTTTAAGCTTCAGAGGAAATTTTCATTTGCCTGAAAGCAAACTCTGAAAGCTAGGCATTCAATACATGGAAGAAAGAAAATCACCATTAATTTACAGTGCTCTATTGTCTCATTAATGAAACCTCTAAAAACAAACAAATGGACATCAATATTTCATAGATTTTCAGTTCTAAAATGTCTTTTTTCTTCAATTTAAACACAATAAAATGCAGTACCAACTTCCCTAATGAATCCCCAATTTACAAGCGTGAGCTTGATTTACATAAAAAGTATAGTCAACATCTATTGCAGTTTTGTTCCAAAAGATTCTTCATGTTTAGTTCAACAATATGAAAAACTCAAGGTAAAATGAGATTGTTAACTGGAAATATAGATCTCGACAAACACAGAAGACTGTTGTTCCAACATAAGAGTCACTTTCACATGCCAATTCGAATCTTGTGTTTCCTCCCCTTAATCAGAATCTCCCTGGAGGATCAGCATAGATTCACAACAGGTCCATCTAATTTTCTCTTCCTGACAACAAAGAACCATAAACACATACCGAATCACAGGACAGTGAAACTCTTGTTATCCATCTTAACTCCTCCATGCCTCAAGCACTCTGTAACCTAGACTTGGGAGTCAAGGACAGGAATAAGCCATAGTTTTGTTTTAGAATTTTCAAAGAAGGCATAAGTTAATAAAGCAATAAGTCAAACCATTCCAGTTAGGAATGTGCATATCAAGTTACTTCTATATCAAAAAAGTAATTTATATTCTGTTTGTGACCAATCAATCAATCACTCTGTGATCAGGTAGTCAACCTAGAATGAAAATATATTGTGTTTACAACACTCTTACAAGATAAGATTTAGGGTTTTGGTACAGTGAAACATGATTTATAATTATTTCTACAAAAAGAAAATATTTAATCTCACTATACCTTTAATTTATGTAAAAGTTAATGATGAATTTATTCTGAAGGTATTAAATTAAACAAAAAAGGCTTTAATTTTTAATCTCTAAGCCCTCAATTTGAGAAACAATTCTATTTGGGAATCAACAAAAGTAGTTTTTGTTAATTAATAGTAACAATAAATAGCAGCATATGAGCTATGCAAAATATAATTAAAGGCAAGGACAATTAACACAATTATAATACTTTAGATAGGAAACGTGTGTGTGTGTATGTAAGTTTAATAAATGACAGTGAGATCAAATAGATTGAATTGTGATGCTGTTTCTATCATTTCAACTACTACTTTGGTAAGGAAATGTAGAGCACTGCAGCTTCTCAACTCTCCAAAGTCTACATGGAATCACTGTTAATTCTCAGTCAACATTCCACAACATGAGTTTTCCATATCATGCATGTTGCACTTTTAATTACTCCAAAATCACTAAAGTTATATGTGTATTTGTTCCTCTCTCCATAATTTAAGGCAAGATATACTTGATCTAAGGTAAAAATTAATAAAAAGTATTGCATTAAAAAATGAAAACTAGCCAGGCAGTGGTGGTGCATGCCTTTAATCCCAGCACTTGGGAGGCAGAGGCAGGTGGATCTCTGTGAGTTCCAGGCCAGCCTGGTCTCCAAAGTGAGTTCCAGGAAAGGCAAAAGGCAAGGCTACACAGAGAAACCCTGTCTTGAAAAAACAAAAAAACACACACACACAAAACAGAAACCAGCCCCCAGCTTCCATCTGCCCCGGAACTCCCATCTGGACCAGAGGTGAGTGCCTGGGTTATAGTCAGAGAGGCAACTGTGCATGGGTCCCACTGCTGGACACAGGCCACCCTGGGAGGACCTGACCAACTTGGCCCCAGGTTCCTGCCAATCAGCGGGCCCAGCAGGAAGGCTCCCCTTTTCCAAGACTGCAGGCAGACACTGCAGTCTCCACACCCTGCCCCAACAGCCATTTGCCCAAGACCCCAGCCATTTCCTGAGACTCAGAGACCAGCCCCCAGCTACAGTCTGCCCAGAACTCCCAACTGGACCAGAGACCCAGCCACTTCCTGAGACTCAGAGACCAGCCCCAAGCTTCCATCCTGCCCTAGAACTCCCATCTGGACCAAAGACCAGAGGAACTCCCATCTGGACAAGAGGAGCTCCAATCTGGACAAAATAAGGAGACCCCAGGGACTTCCTGAGACTCAGAGTCCAGCCCCCCAGCTCCTATCCAGTCAGCACTCTCATCGGGACCAGTGCTCCCATCTGGCCCAGAGCTTCCATCTGGACCAGAGAGAGGCTCCCTAAATCTGTCAACTCTATCTGGACCAAGAACAATGGTAAGACCAAGAACAAACACAAGAGGAAATGGGCAGACATCAAGGCAGAAGTACATACAACAAAATAAAGAGCAATACAGCATCACCAGAACCTAGCCCTTCTCCAACAGCTAGACCTGAACATCACAGAATGGAAAAAGAAGAAGAAGAAGAAGAAGAAGAAGAAGAAGAAGAAGAAGAAGAAGAAGAAGAAGAAGAAGAAGAAGAAAACAACCTTATAAGTAATATCATTAAGAGGCTAGAGGATTATATAGAAGAAATCAAAAATAAAGTAGAGGAACAGACAAACAAAAAATGTGAAGAATGCTATAAAAAACTAGAGGAAAGGACAATTAAAGCAGAAGAAAACAATAAATCCTTGAATGAAAATCATGAAAAAGCAAGGGAGACAATCCAAGACCTGAAGAGGGAAATAGAAAAAATGAAGAAGACACTAGCAGAAGGAATGTTGGAAATAGAAAATCTGAGTAAACAAACAGTAACTTCAGATGCAAGTATAACCAACAGAATGCAAGAGATGGAAGAGAGGATCTCTGGTGTTGAAGATACGGTAGAAGAAATACATTCATCAGTCAAAAAAACACTAAAACCAACAAAGTCATGACACAAAATGTCCAAGAAATATGGGACACCATGAAAAGACCAAACATACAAATAATAGGATAGAGGAAGGAGAAGAATACCAACTCAAAGGCACAGAAAATATATTTAACAAGATCATAGAAGAAAACTTTCCCTACTTAAAGAAGGAAATGCCTATGGAGATACAAGAAGCCTATAGAACACCAAACAGACTAGACCCCCCCAAAAAAGTCCCCTCGTCACATAATAATTAAACAACTAAACGTACAGAATAAACAAACAATATTAAGGGCAGCAAAGTAAAAAGGCCAAGTGACTTATAAAGGCAAACCTATCAGAATAACACCCGATTTCTCAATGGAGACTTTGAATGCCAGAAGGACCTGGACAAACATAATGCAGACACTAAGAGACCATGGACGCCAGCCTAGACTAATATATGCAGAAAAACTCTCAATCATCATAGATGGAGTGAACAAGACCTTCCAAGACAAAACCATATTTCAACAATACTTATTCACAAACCCAGCAATACAGAAACCACTAGAAGGAAAATTCCAACCTAAGGAAGGCAGATACACCCATGAAAACACAGGCAATAGATAAAACCACAGCAGTAAACCCCAAAGAAGAGAAGTACACACTACCACCAAAAAATAAAAATAACAACAGGAATGTACAATCATTGGTCATTAATATCCCTTAATATCAATGGACTTAATTCACCTATAAAAAGACACAGACTAGCAGAATGGATACAAAAACAGGACCCATCTTTCCGCTACATACAAGAAACAAACCTCAAATTCAAAGACAGACACCTTCTAAGAATAAAAGGCTGGGAAAAGACTTTCCAATCAAATGGTCTTAAGAAGCAAGCTGGTGTAGCCATCCTAATATCCAGCAAAATAGACTTCAAACTACAATCAATCAAAAGAGATGATGAAGGACATTACATACTCATCACAGGAAAGATCCATCAATATGAAGTCTCAGTTCTGAACATTTATGCCCCAAACACAAGGGCACCCACATATGTAAAAGAAACATTACTAAAGCTTAAAACACATAAAACCACACACATTAATAGTGGGAGACTTCAACACCCCACTTTCACCTCTGGACAGATCGGCCAAATTGAAACTTAACAGAGACATAATGGACTTAACTGATGTTATGGTTCAAATGGACTTAATCGATATCTACAGAACATTCCACCCAAACAAAAAAGAATATACCTTCTTCTCAGCACCCCATGGAACATTCTCTAAAATCGACCACATACTTGGCCACAAAGCAAATCTCAACAGATACAAAACAGTTGGAATAACCTCCTGTTTTCTATCAGACCACCATGGTTTAATGTTATATTTCAACAACAGAAAAAGACTACAGAAATCCTGCAATCTCATGGAAACTAAGTAATGCTCAACTGAATCACCAATGGGTTAAGGAAGAAATAAAGAAAGAAATTAATGGCTTCCTAGAGATCAATGAAAATGAATACACCACATACCCAAACTTATGGGACACTATGAAAGCAGTGCTAAGAGGGAAACTCATAATCTCCCTCATGAACATTGATGCAAAAATACTCAATAAAATTCTGGCAAACAGACTCCAAGAACACATCAAAATAATTATCCACCATGATCAAGTAGGGTTCATCCGAGGGATGCAAGGGTGGTTCAACATATGAAAGTCCATCAATGTAATACACCATATAACCAAACTCAAAGAAAAAAACACATGGTCATCTCACTAGATGCAGAAAAGGCATTTGACAAAATCCAACACCCATTCATGATAAGGGTCTTGGAGCAATCAGGAATATAGGGAACATAACTAAACATAATAAAGGCAATCTACAGCAAGCCAACAGCCAACATCAAATTAAATGGAGAGAAACTCAAAGCAATACCACTAAATTATTCAATATAGTGCTTGAAGTTCTAGCCAGAGGTATAAGACAACATAAAGAGATTAAGGGGATACAAATTGGAAAGGAAGAAGTCAAGCTCTCCCTATTTGCAGATGACATGTTAGTATACATGAGTGACCCCAAAAATTCAACCAAGGAACTGATAAAGCTAATAAAAACCTTCAGCAACATTGCAGGACACAAGATCAACTCAAAAAAATCAGTAGCCCTCCTATATACAGTAGACAAACAGGATGAGAAGGAAATCAGAGATACATCACCATTTACAATAGCCACAAAATATATAAAATACCTTGGGGTTACTCTAACTAAGCATGTGAAAGACCTATATGACAAGAACTTTAAGTCCCTGAAAAAAGAAATTGAAGAAAATGTCAGAAAATGGAAATATCTCCCATGCTCATGGATAGGCAAGATTAACATAGTAAAAATGGCAATCTTAACAAAAGCAATCTACAGATTCAATGCAATTCCCATCAAATTACCAACACAATTTTTCACAGATCTGGAAAGAATAATACTCAACTGCATATGGAAAAACAACCCAGGATAGCCAAAAGAATCCTGTACAATAAAGCAACTTCTGGAGGCATCACAATCCCTGACCTCAAGCTCTACTATAGAGCTACTGTAATAAAAACAGCTTGGTACTGGCATAAAAACTGACATGTGGAACAATGGAATCGAATTGAAGACCCTGACATAACCCACACACCTATGAACATATAATTTTTGACAAAGAAGCCAAAAATGTACAATGGAAAAAAGAAAGCATCTTCAACAAATGGTGCTGGCATAACTGGATGTCAGTGTGTAGACGGGTGCAGATAGGTCCATATCTGTCACCGTGCACAAAACTTAAATCCAAGTGGATCAAAGGCTTCATCATAAATCCAGCTACTCTGAACCTGATAGAAGAGAAAGTAGGAAGTACTCTTGAACGCATTGGCACCAGAGATCACTTTCTAAATATAAGACCAGTAGCACAGACACTGAAACAATCAATCAATGGGACCTGCTGAAACTGAGAAGCTTTTGTAGAGCAAAGGACACAGTCAACAAGACAAAGCGACAGCCTACAGAATGGGAAAAGGTCTTCACCAACCCCACATCTGACAGAGGGCTGATATCCAGAATATATAAAGAACTCAAGAAATTAGACATCAAAATGCCCAAAATGCTATAAAACTAAACAGAGAATTCTCCACAGAGGAAGTTCAAATGGCTGAAAGACATTTAAGGAATTGCTCAACATCCCTAATTATCTGGGAAATGCAAATCAAAATGACTCTGTGATACCACCTTTACACTTGTCAGAATGGCTAAGATCCAAAGCACAGAAGACAGCTTATGCTGGAGAGGATGTGGAGCATGGGGAATTCTCCTCCACTGCTGGTGGGAATGCAAGCTTGTACGGCCACTTTGGAAATCAATATGGCACTTCCTTAGAAAATTGGGAATCCATCTCCCCTAAGACCCAGCTATACTACTCTTGGGCATATACCTAAGGAATGCTCAATCATACCACAAGGGGCATTTGCTCAGCTATGTTCGTATCAGCTCTGTTTGTCATAGCCAGAACCTGAAAACAACCTAGATGCCCTTCAACTGAAGAATGGATAAAGAAAATATGGTACATATACACCATGGAGTACTACTCAGCAGAGAGAAACAATGACATCATGAGCTTTGCAGGCAAATGGATGGATCTAGAAAAAATCATCCTGAGAGAGGTAACCCAGACTCAGAAGGACAAACATGGTATGTACTCACTCATAGGAGGAGACTAGATGTAAAACAAAGATGACTAGACTGCTACACATCTCCAGGGAGGGTACCTAGAAAACGGGACCCTAGGAAAGACCCAAGGATCACCCAATGACAGAGAAATGGATGAGATCTAAATGAACAACCTGGACGACAGTGGGAGTAATGAAGGGCAAGATTTGAGGGAAAGAAAGCTTAGGGAACAGGAGATCCCAGCTGGATCAAGAACAGAAAGGGAGAACAAGGAATAACAGACCATGATAAATGAAGACCACATGAGAACAGGAATAGGCAGAGTGCTGGAGAGGTCCCCAATAATCGACAATGATACATCCTCTGTAGACTGCTGGCAATGGTCGAGTGAAAGCCTGATCTGACCTAGTCCGGTGATCAGATGGCTAAACACCCTAACTGTCGTGCTGGAAGTCTCATCCAATAACTGATGGAAGTGGATGCAGAGATCTTCAGCCAGGACCCAGGTGGAGCTCCAGGTGTTCAACTGTTGAGAAAGAGGAAGGTCTGCAAGAGCATGAATTGTTGAATCCAAGATTGCAAAAAGCACAGGGACAAATAGCCAAACGAATGGAAGCAGATGAATTATGAACCAATGGCTGTGGAGCCCCCAGCTGGGTCAGGCCCTCTGGATAAGTGAGACAATTGAATAGCTTGATCTGCTTGGGAGGTACCCAGTCTGTGGGACCAGGATCTGTCCTTAGTGCATGAGCTGGCTGTTTGAAACCTTGGGCTTACACAGGGACACTTTGCTCATTCTGGAAGGAGGTGACAGGACCTGCCTGTACTAAATCTACCAGGTTTAAATGAATCCCCAGGGGTGGGTGCCTTGATCCTGGTGGAGATGGGAATGGAGGGGAGGGGCTTTGGGGGGAGGGTGGGATGGAGGTGGGAGGGGGGAGGACAGGTTGATCCCATGGCTGATGTATAAAATTTAAAACACATAACAATAAAGAAAAAAAAAGAAACAAATCTCAAAAACAAAAGAGAAAAAAAAGATAAAAAAAGAAAGAAAAAAATGAAAACGACAGAAAACAAGTCAGTTAACTGACCACAAGTCTAAAAATAATTAATATTAAATTCCTACCAGTTAGCTGATTGTTGTTTTGTGTTATATGTTGCGTGAATTAAACAGGGTAATGAAACATTCGAATTAAACAGGGTAATGAAACATTCTTTTAGTGTTATCAAAATATAGAGCAATTGTAAGTTGTTCTCTGACAGCTGACATAACCTTGATCATGAGTCATTAGGTGTTACCTGAATGATTACCAACATCCCATCTGGGATACTGCTTTTAAGTATGCCTCTTGACATCCCAAATCAAAACTCACATAACACTTATGCTGAACATTTAATTATCCTATTAAATAAACAGAAGCAAAAACAAAAACAAAAAAACAAAACAAAAACAAAAAAAATCACTCTAGATTTTCTTGATTTTTTCCAAGGCAATTGGTAATTTGGATGAAAATAACCATAGTATTACTTTATTATAGGGTAGATATCATTATTTAATTTCAGGGTCATTAATGAAAGATTCTCCTTAGTCAAAAAGGCATCTCTCTGCTCCCACAAAATATTATGCTTTCTTCAATATTTTGGAATTCTAATAATGTAATGATATATATGCCACATGTAAGTGGGCCATTCTTATGGTTAAGTGCATTATATCACAAAACAGATTGATGATTAAGATGACTCCTTGGTCTATATTGCCTCTTCACAGTGGAACACAAACGTGTCCCTATCACATACTATATTATAGTGATACTGTTCCAGTCTAGAGCAACCATCACCACCACAAAAGAACAACAAAGACAATTTCTTTGATCATCTTGAAATTGTCTGCTATTTCTCTGCCTTCATTTTCTGTCTCTTATCAATAAGATTCCTCATAGGACAGTTTGGACTTAGTCTGAATCTCTTCACCAAGTTATTTTTCATATGTATCATTGTATGAGCCAACTATTCCCAAGTATTTCTCTCAAGATCACAAAGGACCCCTGTCTGACTAAGTCCAGCTATCAATACTCATCCTTTCCTTCTCTTGAACATCGTTGTTTTTTCCTCTTTCCTGGTTATTCTTCTCATGATACACCAGAACAAATAATCTAAGTTTTCCATCTACCGTACAGTCTGTTCACATTGTTTGTCAATTATTTTCTTTTTCATACTTACTTGAATGTATACATTTTAAGGCTTCCAATGTTCAAACATAAAATCTTTCTAAGAGTTTTCTGCTAACTTCTAGTAATCCTGCAATTTTTTTCGGGAAGGCCAAAGGGTAAAACTATTAAAGGATATGATGAATTTTAAAAGCTTTAAATGTTCAATGGTCATCTGTATTTTTTTTTATTTTGGGATTTCTCTGTTCAGTTCCACAGTCATTTTTTTTTAAATTAACTGGATTATTTGCATGTTGTTCAGTTTCTTTAGTTCTTTCTACATTTTGGGTACTAACCCTCAATAAAATGTGTACCCAGCCACAACTTTCCCCCATCTTTTTGGCTTCTCCCTCACTTGATTGACTGTTTTCTTTGTCCCACAGAAGCTTTTAATTTGAAAAAATGTTATCTGTCAATTGCTGGTCTTACTTTTTTCACCTTTGACATCCTGTGCATATGCCTCAATGTCAACTCCTACTCTTCCTAGCTCCTTTGACAGTGTCAAACTATAAGTCCTTACATTAATATCCTTGATCATTTTATGATTCAATTTTCTTCAGGCTGAGATATATAACTCTAGTTTCATGAATTTACATTTTGCTATCTTGTTTCCTCATCATCATTTATGGAAGTTGTTGTCTTTATATGGTGATACTTTGTTGTACTCTAATAAAGCTTGCCTGAAGATCAGAGGACAGAGCCAGCCACAGAGTTAGCCACAGAGGTCAGGCAGTGGTGGTACACACCATTAATCCTAGCACTTGGGAGGCAGAGATCTGTCTGGATCTCTGAGTTCAAAACCACCCTGGACTACATGAAATTAATCTAATTTAAAAGAGGAACAGCCAGGCAATGGTGGCACACACCTTTAATCCCAGCACTAGGAAGGTTGAGGCAGGAAGAGATATGGCTGGGCAGAGAATGAAGTTTAAGGAAGGAAGAGATAGGAATTAGGCCTTTTCTGCTGAGCTCAGAGGCATTCAGTCTGAGGATTCATGGAAATTTTCTGATAAGTTGGTGAGGTGAGAAGTGGCTGTGGCTTATTCCTTTGTCTCTCTGATCTTTCAGCATTTATACCAATATCCATCTCTGAGTATTTATTAAAAGACCATTTAGGATTCACACAACATCTTTGTCCAGTGTACATTTTACCAAAATTATCAAAAATCAAGTATTCATATTTGCATGAATATGTATTGTATAGGGGTTCTGTATTGTGCTCTATTCATCTATGAATACTTTGTACCATGTTGTTTTTTATTAATATTGCCCTGTAGTATAACTTGAATTTGTTTATGGTAACACTTTGGCATGCTTCTTCTTTTTAGAATTGTTTATATGTCCCTGTTCATGTATGCCTAACCATAGATTTTTAGATTATAATAAATGTGTGCTGAATTGTGAACCTAATTAGTCTTATTAGTAAAATCCAGGAGACAGATAATGGGGTAATGACCTGAAAGATCAGAGAAGCAGAGGAGTAGCCACCAATGACTTCTTACATCTCTGAATCCTCCAATAGAAAGGGCCCAGAGATCCTGTCTCTGTCCTACCTTATCACCTTCTCCCTCTGCCTCCCAAGTGCTGGAATTAAAGGCATGAGCTATCACTGCCTGGCCTCTATGGTTACCCAGTAGCTAGCTCTGCCCTCTGATCTCCAGGCAAGCTTTATTTGTCAGAACACAAATAAAATATCACACAACAGTATATCACTGGGGCATAGGGCTGGAGCTTTTGTGCTAAAGTATGGAATTGGACAGACATACTGGCATTATTAGGTATCTTAATAGTGTGTCTTCATGTATGCCAAGACTGGCAATAAACAGTCCTGTTAGAGAGGAACTACCTGTTAGCCATGGCATAATAGTATCCTAGGTAGTAGTGCTTTAGTTCCTTTTCTACTGTCATAATAAAACAATGACGAAGGCAACTTATAAACAGAAGGGTTTAGCTGTCTAAAGGTTCTAGAAGGATGAGTCACAAGGAGAACCATGGCATCAGGTACACAGGATGACTGGAATAGCAAACTGAGAGTTCATATCTTAAACTACAAGCAGAAAATAAGGTGAATGAACTGGGAATGATTCAGGACTTTAGAATCATCCAAGCCAATCCCCCAAGGATTTATTTCCCCCAGGAAATCTTCATAAACCTAACAGCACCTTCAACTGGAGAGAAAGCATTCAAACATCTGAGCCTGGAGAGGAAAATCTCATTAAAATATCTAAAGTGGGTACCAGAAGAGAGAACTCAAACATTTGAAGTAAAGTTAAAAAAAAAAAAAAAAAAAAAAAAAAAAAGGGGCACTAGAGTCAGAATGATATGTAGGTAATCTGACTGATTGGAGATTATAAGGATACTACATTTTATACCAGAGTTTAGGAATATGGAAACATTCTTAAACTCTCAAAAGATAGGTGGATGATAGACAAAGGATAAATAGTTGATAGCTAAATAATTGTTAGAGAGAAATATAGTAAATATCTGTTGAAATACATGTAGATTAATTAAACCAATTCTTAAATTCTCAGACTTGAAGTCACCTATCATAATGTGTCTTTTTGCCCTGTGACATTACTGCAAATGTATTTTCCCCATCCTTACAAAATGACCTATAACTCTTTGTTCAGGTCACCCTGCAACAGTGAACAGTGAAATATACAGTTTGTTTTAGAACACTTAGATCCATGATCAAAATTGGCAATAATTCAAAGCAGCAATTTAAGGTATAGTGAGTTTGAGAAATCACTAGAGAGTAGGCCTATATCTATTTATCAATGAATCTGCTTAGTTTATAGAATGCACTATGATCATTTCCTTGAAGTCCATTAAGAGAATCAGTGTTCTCTTTAGTAAGTATAACCCATTAATTATTCTGTAAGTCAATGTTATTGTGACAAGACCAATGAAAAGCATGTAAACTATGATGCATAGACATAATAGCATGAAAAATACTATATACCATGTATTTCTCTACTGTAGTACTTTGAAGATGACGAAGGCATGATTAAAACTTATCCAAGTTGGAGTCTTAATGGTATAGCACTTCCTCATGAAAGACATTTACTGAAAAAAATCAATATTATCTTGTGATAAGAACCTATTAATTGTATGAATGTACTACTTCCCAGAAATAAATACAGCTGGTAAGAAACAGATTATATTTACCAGGATCCATATTTAATAAGCCGTGTGTTGAACTTCTGGTTTCTGGTGAACATAGGCCACCTCACTAGCTAAGCGGGCTCACAAGAGTTGATGGAGACTGAAGTGTCAATCAAGTGTCAATCACAAGACTGTATGCCTCTCTGCTAGTTCCACTGCATACATGTGGTTATTTATTTTGGGGTTTTTCTAGGACTCCTAATGGTTGGAGTTGGGGTGTCTCTGACTCCTTTGCTTACTCTTGGGACCTTTTTCCTACTTTGTTGCCTCAACTAGCTTTGATATGAAGGGTTTTCTTTCTTTCTTTTTATTTTTAGAAGAAAAAAAACCCTTTATTTAGTAGTACTTCTGTCGTGCATTCTTTTTTTTTTTTTTTCATTTAATCAAATCCTCTTATCTTTAAGCGAAACAGAATAGTAACATATAACTTCAAAAGGTGTTTCCTCCCTGGGTGGTGATATGTAAAATTTAAATGATACAACATGAAGCTGACAACCCAAAAATTGTTTGTTTTTTTGTTTGTTTGTTTGTTTGTTGTGTGTGTGTGTGTGTGTGTGTGTGTGTGTGTGTGTGTGTGTGTATCTATTCTTATTGCATCCTGTTATGCTGTTTGATTGGTATCACTGGGAGGTCTGATTTCTTCTGAAGGGAGATGGAGACACAATGGATCTGGAGGACAGGGGAGGTTGTTAGCAGGGTGGAGAATTGGAAGCATGGAGAGAGAGGAGGCTACAGTTGGGATCTATTGTGTGAAAGAATAGATAAAAAGTAAATAATGACACACTCATTCTGGTTATCTTTCCTTTTGTATTTGTAATCACCTTAAGAGCTGTGAAGTATATGAACAGTCTTTGTCTTTTTTTTTTTTTCCAGTGTCTCTGACTAGTGAAATTGTCCCTTGCAATCTATCACAGTTTCAAGCCCTCTATTGGTCTCTATGACCTTTCTTCACAGAATTAAACACCCATCAGGATGTGTACATTATGTTTTTCTTCTGACACCTCCTATTGGAAGAGAAGCTCCATGTAGACAAGTAGTTGGGATATATTGTAAGAGAGAAGAATAAATAAAAAGAGAAAAGAAAAAAAATCCTGCTTCTACCATAATATATTCCAAAAGTAATTGGGACACTAGACATTCCATGTAGAATCATATTTTATAATAAAACATGAGTAATATTTTAATTTCTTTAGAAAATACCTCACGAATTTTGCTTGCTAAAATTCTGTTTTTAAGTGTGAAATAAGGATTGTAAAGATTCAGAAAGAAGTTACAATAATAAAATTTAAGGTTCAATTAGATAAAAGTCAGCAAAAATTTTTGACCATTTCTCCTTGACTAAGAAACACAAAATATGTGTAAAATTTTTCATAGATAAGAATGGAATAATTTTATTAGTTATTTTTCATGCTGCTATGACAAAATATTCTAATTATATCAGGTACCTTTTGCACTTCACTATGACTGTCTGTCATTTATCTTAACAAAAGTATACATGAACTATTGGATTTGTTTTCCTGCTTTGTCTATGAGACCTGGAATATTAATTTAAGCATGCAAAAAAGTTCATGGTTGGTATTAACTGATACCATATTCTTTATAGCATCTCCTTGTGTAAGGGGGAATAATTAGGAAAAAAATAGTACAACTAGAAATAAGATTCATTGTATGTGCAAATCAACTACTCAGGAAATGTCTACAGTTGCTCTTATTTTTTCCCAGAGTACCTGTAATGACAATTCTAGTTTTAAAAAAATATGCCTCAGTAAAATGAATGGCTACTTGAAAGAAATGTCTTAAGGAAAAGTGCATTAAATGAACTCAAATCATATCTTCAGTATATAAAACTAGTGATAAACTTAATTTGCTAACGATGGATTATAGACATATTCCTGTTTGGCAATAAAATCATGTCAGAAAAAAATATATACATCATTTTCACAGCTAAATTAAAAACATTCAAACAAAATTAAGAATATTGAAATGTGTCTTAGAATTGTTTTGTGTACTCTTCTGGAATGATTCTCCACCCAGTGGGAGTGGGGTTGGAAGAGCCAGAGTTTGTCAAGGACTATTGAAGACTACTATAAAAAGAACTCACAGATCAAGGAAATCAACACTACTATGGACTAGTGAAAGGCTTATGGAACTCAGTCCTTAGCCAAGGAGGTATCAGTAGCTGATGGCTACTGGGGAAGGAAGATCCAGTTTTCTTTAAGGGTATGGCTACTGTTAAGTCAACCATGAAACAGTAGATGATCCTACATCACTGTACCTCATAGCAGCACTAATTTTACTCAATGAATTAAATTAAAAGAGGATACAAATTTGAGACCAGGGCATGATAGAGGGTCTAGCGTTGTTTGGAGGGAGTAAATAGGGAATACTTATTATACAAAGCCATTGTATATACATTTGCAATTCTAAGTTAATGAATATGTGTGTACATGTTCAAAAATAATGTGATTGGTAAATGATTGTTTTAAAAATATGTAAATGGCAAGATATGGTAACAGAGCATATTTCAAAATTTTAAAATAAGTCAAATAAAGGCTTCCTGTATGATTTATTTGTTTGTTGTCTCTGGTTCTTTCTAGCATGCTTTGAGTAAAAGGGTTACAAGTATCTTGATGCCTCCAGGCCTAGGATTTGAATTGTCTCTCTAGTATTTCAGCTTGTTCTGGGTTCCTGATTTTTTGACATGTAGTTCATCAAAGAAATCTGATTCTGACCATTATAAGCCATTTATCTTGTGTAGTTTAACATTGTGTTGGGGGAAAATTTGACAGGCAGAAAGAAGCCTGTCTAAAAGCAGCACAGTGATATCCATTTCCTTCAAATGAACACACTTATCCCACATACATGACTCACCAGATTGTAAAAATATAACATTAAGAATGAAAGGCCAAAGCAATGATTGAGCCAGGAGACAATATCTTACTGGGGTTGATTTTGTTTTATTATTTTCGTATTCTCTCCAGGGCACACAGGAAATTTCCAGTGTTTACCTCTCAGTCTCACAGATATAATATTTTGTAGCCTTCAGCAAAGCTACCTGCTGTATTTATGCTGCCGAGATGATGGGCTGTAAAAGTAATCATAAATATTTCAACTTCTCTGTCACATTTTTCCTCATAGAGTGTAATTTCCCTTAAAATCTTGCTCAATTTGCAATAAATAAATACTTTTTACTTTATTTTATTGAGAAACAGTTAAACAGCAACTCTTTCTCCAGATGCTAATTCTTGTTCTTCAACATTAATAACACAATATGAAATTAAAAGGTATGTATAGTGAGTGGTTATACACACATACACTTATAGCAGAAATATGTGTGTGTGTGTGTGTGTGTGTGTGTGTGAGTGTGTGTATGTGTAACAATTGCTAGGTAGGCTATTGTGAATGTTGTTTGTTATATATTATTAAAATTCAAAGAAAATTGCTTTAAATCATAAGCATAAAACTACATATCCAGCTTATATGTGTTAAAAATCATTAATTTTGGAAAGCTGACTTATTGACACAGTGTTTATTGAGTGTACAGTGTATATAACAAACACTTATAGATACAAGACAAAACAATCAAACTGTTTGTCTATATGGAGCTTCTCTTCCAATAGGTGTCAGAAGATCAAACATAATGTACACAAGCTGACAGGTGATTAATTCTATGAAGGAAGGTGTTGGAGACTAATAAAACACTTACAACTGTGATTAAATTTCAAAGGACAATTTCATTACTCAGAGACATAGGAAAAAATCTTTACAAAGACAAGAACTGCTCACATGTTTCACAGACATAAAGGTGAATAAAATACAAGTGGAAAGATACCAGAAGGATTGTGTTATCATTTCTTTTTATTTATCCTTCCCATATACAGTACATCTCAATCACAGCCTTCTCTCCCTGCACTCCTCTAAATCCCCACCCCTCTACTTCCCCTCTCCCTCAGATCCAGTGATTCCCCATTCCCCTCCAGAAGAAAGCAGGACTCCCTCCCAGTGATATAAAATGAACTATCCAGAAGAAGGTGGCAATAGGGCCATGGTGATGTAGGCCTTTAATCCCAGCACTCTGGAGGCAGAGCCAGGAGGATCTCTGGTGAGTTCGAGAGCAATCCTGTGTCTAAAACCAAAAAACAAAAAAGTGGAAGAAGAAAAAGAAGAAGAAGAAAAAGGAGGAGGAGAAGAAGAAGATGGCAATAAGACTAGACACAAACCCTCAGAGCAAAAATGGATGAGGCAACCCAGTAAGTGGAGAAATGTCCCAAGAGCATACAAAAGAGTGAGAGATCCATGCAGTCCCACTTTAGGAGTCCCACAACATCCCAACGCTAAACAATCATAATGTATGTGCAGAGGGCGCAGAGCAGACCCTTGCAGCCTCCAGTATTTTGAATTAAACAGTGAAGCTCTTGGAAAAACAAGAGTGAAAACTGTGAAGACATCAGTTGAGAAAGTCCTTAGAGGAAGAAGACATTGTCATCAATCTTCTTTTTTAAAACATACACTTCTCTTTGAAAAGCAATTACATTCCTTTCTCCCAGGATGCCTCCCTCCAGCCCTTCCCAGGTACCCCACCTGAAGTTCCACCCAGGTCGGGCTCCATTCTCTAGGTGATAGCTTCTTCTGTCTTGATTGCTATTGCCACATGTGCAAAACAACTTTTTCAATCCATTTTTTTTTTATTTTTTTATTATTTTTTTTTTTTTAGTTTGTGTGTTCCTGTTTTCAACTCTTCTGCATTGGAACAAAATTGGAATCGATTTTAGCTGTGTTTGCTACCGTAATATACTACAGTGACCACAACTGTTCCGGTAAAATAATGGAGAAAGGAGGAATCTGAGAAACAGATTTATAGGAAATAAGAGAAATCGAGAAAGAGGAGGGATTGTAAGAGCGTGAATTGTTGAATCCAAGATTGCATAAAGCACAGGAACAAATAGCCAACTGAATGGAAGCACATGAATTATGAACCAACGGCTGTGGAGCTCCCAATTAGATCAGGCCCTCTGGATAAGTGAGACAATTGAATATCTTGATCTGTTTGGGAGGCATCCAGGCTGTGGGACCAGGTCCTGTCCTTAGTGCATGAGCTGGCTGTTTGGAACCTTGGGCTTACACAGGAACACATGCTCAGCCTAGAAGGAGGGGATTGGACCTGCCTGGACTGAATCCACCAGGTTTAAATGAATCCCCAGGGCAGTCTTGGTCCTGGAGGAGATGGGAATGGAGGAGAGGGGCTCATGGAAGGTGGGAGTGGGGGCGGGAGCGGGGAGAACAAGGGAACCCATGGCTGATGTATAAACTTAAAACAAATAATAATAATAATAGTAATAATAATAATAATAATAATAATAATAATAAATATAATAAAAGAGAAAAAAGAAAATCAAGACTTCAGGCACAGTTGCTTTCTGTCAATGTTTGGGATAGATGTGAAAACTGAGTATTTCCAGTGTAGAATCAGTAGAATCTGCTAAAGGACAGAACATAGGAAGAATGCAGGGCAAGAAAAAAAATCAAAAGGGGTTCAAATACTTCCTTTTTCTTAATAGAAACTGTAGTATTTCTTCTGTCAATCCTTCAGGTATATGGGGATTATGGCAAATTTCTGCAATATATTTAGAGAATATGAAAAATTATGAGTTGACATGTCAAGGGAGGAAATTCTTTGTAGGTAGAAGAAGTGACTGCATATTTTATGATGAATTGGAAAGTTCAGGAGTAAAAACCAGTGGGGGTTGAGTGGGAAAAATAAAAAAATAATAATCAGAAATATATCTCCGAGGCAGAAAGGGCACTTGAGATGTAGTACTAAAGTAGGAGTTGGAGCATCACGCAGCACAGAAGAGGAGCGGCAAGTGCTTACTTGTGTTTCCAATTGAATTCTTCTTAAAAACAGGCGTAATAAACAGTGTCTCCTAGTAGTACAGATTAAATATTACGAGTACAGGCTCAGTCAAATGCATAATACAGGGAAAGTATACCTTCATTAACACAGAGACAGTTTTCCTTTGTCTCAGTTTTTTTGTTTTTTTGTTTTTTGTTTTTTTGTTACTGAGCTCTATTCCCATTTACTGAAACTTTACTTGCAAATTCTTTTCTGTTTGAACCATGTAAAATCATTACCTTTGGATTCTATGCATGTGATGGCTTGTCTTGGTTAACATATTGATCCATCCGGGCAGAGAAAACCTCATTCAAAGAATTTTCTGCAGCTGAGCCATGGTGGCACACGTCTTTAATCCCAGCACTCGGGAGGCAGAGCCAGGCAAATCTCTGTGAGTTCGAGTTCAACCTGGTCTACAGAGTGAGATCCAGGACAGGCACAAAAACAACACAGAGAAACCCTGTCTGGAAAAACAAAAAAACTACAACAAAAAAATGTTTGCTTCAGATTGGCCTGTGGGCAAATCTGTGGGAATATTTTATTAATTGTTCATTGATGTTGATGCACCCACCCAGCCACTATGTGCAGTAGCATCACTAGACAAGTGTGTCTAAATTGTATAAGAAAAGTAACTAAATATGAGCCAGGAAGCAATATAGTGGTATTGTGTTCCCCAAAATTTGTGCACCCTAATAAACTTATCTTAGGTCAGAGAACAGACAGCCACTAGATACAGAGGCTAGAAAATGGTGGCATACATGCCTTTACTCCTAGCATTCCAGAGGCAGAAATCCGTCTGGATCTCATTGAGTTCAAAGCCATACTGGAAATAGCCAGGCATGGTGACACATTCCTTTAATCCCAGGAAGCGATGGCAGAAAGCAGAAAGGTACTTAAGGTGTAAGGACCAGGAACTAGAGCTGGTTAAGCTTTTAGGCTTTTGAGTATCAGTTCAGCTGAGATTCATTCTGGATGAGGACTCAGAGGCATCCAATCTGAGGAAACAGGATCAGCTGAGGAAGTGGCAAGGTGAGGAAGCTGTGGCTTGTTCTGCTTCTCTGATCTTCCAGCATTCACCCCAATAACTGGCCTCAGGTTTGATTTTATTAATAAGACTCTTTCTGATTCCTGCTACAAAGCAAGCCAGTCAATGGTGATCCTCTACAATTCTTTTCTTCAGGTTGCCACCTTTGATAAGTGATAAAGCAAATGATAAAACAAATTATAAAAGGATAACATCCTTTATTCTTTATGTTGCTTTTGGTCATGCTGTGTATCATAGCAATAGAAAGAAAGGTAGTCCAGAAACTGATAAGTGTTTGTTGTTGCTCTGATGGATTTGAAACATTGGTTTGGGGAATGTCTGTGAAAGCCCTTGAATGTTTGAGTTTGAAAAGGCTTTGAAGGTTCACAATTTAATGAGATGTTGCTGGGAGATCCTGGGAGATAAGAATGTTAACCAACATGAGGGTACTAGAATCTTGTGAATTTTCAGAGGTAAGGAAAAATTCTACCATTGCCAAATGCTTGATACTTTGGATTAAGAATCTGTGGATATTAAATCTTTTCTTTATTGGGAAAATAGAGGCTATTTTTCTGAAGAATGAGCCATGATGAACAAGAGGCCAATGTCCCTAAAACAAATTATTCTGTTAGGGTTTCCTTGGTGTCAGCACAAAGCTGTTATGCTTCACAGGTGACAAGGGTACATTTCAAGCTGGTACTCAAACAGGGCAAAGTTCAGAAATCTCCCACATGGTCCTAGTTTGAGGGCATTGGAGATGCAAGCTTAAGGGTGTCCTGGAGAGTAGATGAGATGAGGCATGGCACTCTATGGTGAGTTTGTATTTACTCATTGTTTATTCTAAGCTGTGGTAGAGACCCAAGAATACTGGAAATGCCAGGGCCATGGGATGACTGTCAAGGACAATTGCGTATGTAGAATTCTGATGTCTTGAACCTGGGAAATAAGCTATGTGTGTATTGTGGATGGCAGAGCAGATGACAAGGGGATATCCAAGTCCTTTGGAGCCTAGAAGACCATAAATTAGTCCCTGATGTTCAACAATGAGTCTTTCAGTGTTTTTTTTTTTTGGTTTTACTTTAAATAAAATTCTCCCTGATTCTTACCTTTGAAATAAGTGTAGGGACCTTATTTTCAAGTTTATGAAAGCCCACAATTATAAGGTTTTATATTTTTTTTAAAAAAAAAGATCTAAGACTTTTAAAATGTTGAAAATAAATTTTAACTGTGAAATTTTTAAAGTAGCACTGTATTTTATATTATGATATTAATGTGAGTTCTCAGGTGCCAGAAAAGATTATGATTTAACAGTGCTGTGTTTGAGTCAAGCTAAAAAAAAAAGATGGTTGAAAGTGTTAAGGTTAAACTTTTTTGTCAACTTGCCACACCTGAGACGAGGGAACCTCAGGTGAAGGCTTCCCTGGATCAGACTGGTACGTGGACATCTCTATTTGGTAGCACTATTTTGATTGCCAATTAATATAGGTAGACCTAATCCATTGTTGGTGGCATCTTCCCTGAGAATGCAAGCCTGGAACTTGTAAGAAAGACAGTTAAATATAAGACTGAGAGTAATGCAATAAGAAGTACTTCTCTGTGATTTCTGCACCACGTTCGTTCCTGCTGTGACTACATTAAAGTATGGACTATAGCATGTAATAGAGACTAAGTCCTTTCCTTCCCAAGTTCCTTTTACTTATACTGTTTATCCCAGGAATAGGCAAACTAAAACAAATAGAGTTGGAAAGTGTGGTTGTGGCATTCTATCTCTCAATATTGTACTTTGTAATACCATACATGGTATTGTAATAAATTATAATTTGATAATTTTCATTTCCTTTGTAGTACTCCATTGTATCAACATACTGCATGCCACACATCTGTAGCTGGATTATTTGGAGATTTGAGATATTGGGAACAATTTTTCTAGAAACATACTTGTAAAAGAATATATTAGCAATTAACTTCATTTCTGCTATATAAACCCAAGCATGGCAGCAGGAGTTACACCTGAACATTTCAATTTACTCTCACAACTGTCTGGTGGTCAGATTAATATAGTGCTTGAAACAATCTCATCCCTTTATTGTTACAATCTGTGTTCCTGAAGAGGAACATTGCATAATTTTTTTTACACAATGTTAGCTTATGACAGAACAGTTACCAGATATTTTTAAATAAAAGATGTGTATGTATATAAGTATTAAATAAAGACTTTTGTATACTCACCAGTGAAAACATTCTAGTGTTGTTAATGAGAAAATATTTCCCTGTTTGTTTACACTCAAATATTTACGTATACTGTTTTTTCTCAAGTCATTCTTTTAAAGATGGTGAGAAGTAACTGGCCAAAAGTCAATTTTGCTTAAGACATTCAATAACCGTGGAACAGTTTTTGAAACATATCTAGTTCATCAATTATATTGAGTGGAAGTGTCATTTTTCATTAGTAAACATTTTTATTTTCTTTCTTATTCTTTTTGTATCTGTGAATATATGGGCCCAGGCCTATGTACCTATTTTGTGCTTGTGTTTGTAGATGTGAGGCTTGTGTATGTGTTCTACAGGTATTTTGTTTTCAAACACAGAGTAACTCATTGAAATGAGAGTTTAGACTGAGTCATCAGAAAACCCTAGGCAAATTCTTCAATCCTCAGGGCTGGGATTATGAATCTCCTTTTTAAAAAATATGGTTTCAGGGCATTGAATTTGGATCCTCATACTCAACTATGCAACATTTAATAGATTGGTCAATTACTTCAAGCTCTCCTTTAGTTTCTCTTTTTTTCTCTGTTCCTTTTTTTTGTCTCTCTTTTCTTTTAAATCTGAGCAAAATTAAGGAAAATTATGGTTAATAATGAAATGAGTATATGAAATACTGTTTTATGCACTAGTTAGAATATCATATTTGAAGCTCCCATCTTAATGAACAAATTAAATGAGACAGAAGCACTATTGGCTTAATAACCAAATTAATTGTTTAATTGCTTAACTACTTACTGACCCACTTGTATACAGATTCTAAACATTTTGGCTCATATTTGTATCGTCTACATTTAATTTTCCCACTAGAGCATCATTATTTATGCATATATTCATCAATTACACAAAAATACTGTTGAAAATAAAGGTCTTTTCTCAGTAGGCATTCATTTTTTCAAGTAGTACTTTGTAAAATTGGGTGCCTTTCATAACAAAGTAAAGCAACTAATGCTCACACAACTTGAATATTTTGATCTTTCATTAACTATGGTTTTATCATATGAATTGTACCTGCATAGAAACATTCATAAAATGTGTATTTACTTTATAATATAACATTTTAGAAATACTTAAATGACAGAGGCTTTTGTTATATTTCCTTATAAAATTCAACTGTTTTTTCATTAGGAAGAACATATTGAATTTGTTAAAAAATGGTGATGCTTATTCAGCCCAGAAATTCAATCATGTGTGAGGAATGTTACAGGGAAATGAACAAATTACTTAATTAAAGTTGTTTTATGTAAACCACTTTTATGAATTACTTTTAATTCCTGAAAATAATAAAAATTGTATGTATTTGCAAAAAAAAATGCACAGTAAATTAAGTTATAATGGTCCTGTCATATTCTAGAGCTCTAGGAATATTTTACAAAGGTTTAATATGCTTCAGCTCATGACAGGTCACTAATGGACTTGACTTAATGTATGTCCTAGGAAGCTTTTAAAAATATTTTATATAGATCAGCCTCCAGATCACTACATTCCATAATGATTAATCACATCTAACAAATATGTAAATTAAACTGATAGAGGTTATGCTCACTCTTACTTAACATTATTTGCTTGTAAAAATAAAATCAATATGTCATGAAATTCTGTATTTTTCATTTTATAAGGGGAAGAGCACAAAAATTCATTCCCATTTTTATTTACCAACTTCTGTTGTGACAGAGTTTATAGTTTTGCTACTTATAGATTCTGATATATGAGAACTGAACATCTAAATATTGATGGAAAATGAGACTAAGCTACTAGTAGATATAGTATTATACCAAAAATAAGGAATTATTTACCAAGGATCTATGTCTTATTTAGCAAGAGTCACTATGAAAAATTATGGCAAAAATACAATGGATAAGCTATCATTTGGACATAGTAATCTGTTAATTATTAACCATTTTGATGTTTGTATAAAATGAATTGACTTTTGTATTAGTATATGCATTACTTGCTATCATTTCTTTATTATCCTTGAGAATATATCACCTATATTACATTACCCTTTCAGAATTAATGGTTCTATATAAATATCAAGTCTTCTCTATGTAAATCTTGCAAAAAATCAGAAAGCAAACGAACTTGAGCAGAAAATATAACTAATATGGGAAAACAAATAGATATACTAACTTTAATATTTCTATGTGGGTTGGACAACATACTTTATAAAATTACACATGATTATTTTAATTGAATATTGTGTACTATATCCTGAGGAAGAACTTTTGCTCTAATGCTACATAATAGACGTGCCATTGAACTGACATTCTATTAACATCATTTTTTCATAGATCAATGCATCTTTCATAATTCACTCAGAAGCTATTATTTGTGGTAGATAGTGATTATCACAGTGGCTCACAAATGACAAATGTTAGAGAATAAGTGATTGTACAATTCTCATCCCTAAATGTAATAACATATGTACTGCCTGACCATCCATTAGGGAAAACTTTTATTGCAGAAGGGTGTATAATCATGAGGTTGTAGATATCTAGAAAGAATCGTGTTCTAGACACATCAAGGCGTCTTCACAAAGGAATTAGCAATGATTGGAACACCATGAACAAGACCTGTGCAAGCTTATGCTATACTTAATCTCAGCATGCCAAGATGAATTGGACACACAAACCTACCAAAATCTGTGGAACTATTGACAAACTTTAGCTTCTGAAGGGGGAGCAATAGTTTCCTTAAGAGGGAATTCCTTAGAGTTTGATCACACTCCAGTGGAACCCCACATATTCAAGAATATTTGGGCACCACAAATAGGTCTTGAATGTTTAAAAAAAATGAAGGACACAGGTTGAGTAGTCAGGGTATGTGGGAATGAATTGAGGAAGAATTGGGAAAGGAGATAGGATATAGGATATGATCAGAAGATATATAAAACTTTCCAAAATTAAAAAAAAAACTTAAAAAGTAAAACTATAATTAAAAACTGTGTGATATTGCATTATATACTTGGAAATTATTTTAGAGTAGAATACTTTAATTTTTGTCATTTTTAAGTAAAACAATTCAAATATTTTATCTGTTGAACATAGGATGGATTCTGTAATCAGAAAGTGCAGGTACTTGAGCTATGTTAAGTCTTATAAAGTAGGAAATAGCAAAACAGAGCTCACACCATAAAATGTTAACTAACATAATCCCACTATGGTGCTTCCAATAATAAATACCAACATGAGCTAGATGTGGTTTATTAGTACAATCATGGAAAATTAATTAATACAGAAGTCAGTGCCTCAGCCAGGCGGTGGTGGCACATGCCTTTAATCCCAGCACTTGGGAGGCAGAGGCAGGCGGATCTCTGTGAGTTTGAGGCCTGGTCTCCAAAGCAAGTTCCAGGAAAGGCACAAAGCTACACAGAGAAACCCTGTCTTGAAAAACCAAAAAAAAAAAAAAACAAAAAAAAAAACAACAACAACAGAAGTCAGTGCCTCAAATGGAGAGCATGACGTTGTATTTGTTGTTGTTTTGTTGTTGTTGTTGTTTTGCTGTTGTTGTTGTTTTGTTTTTTGCTTGTTTGTTAAGGACTGCAGATGACTGTGGGATGGAAAACTAATGGAATGATATATGTAAGGTCTAATGTGACATTCTAGTAGTAGCCTGGAAAACAGTGTTAACAGTAATATAGACTGAGGAAGCCTGACTCAAGAGTTTTCCCAGGAAAAAATAAAGCACTTGGAATGCAACTTTGTTGAAAGTCATTCTTGCAATATTTTGACAAAAACATCTGGCAATTTGTTGAGAACTTCCTTGAGCCTGTGTGATAAACTAATTAACTTTGATTGAAGAAATCATAATGCTAACTAACTTTGAGTCTGTGGCATATTACTCTTTCTCATATAGCCAAGATTTGCAGGCCCAGTAATCAAGGGGTAGAAAGAGATATGGTTCACTGTCACTGTTAATGTCTCACTAGGAAAACTTTTACTTTCTGTTGTCATGACATTATTTTCTGATGGCATAGAAGTTTTAGTTATCAAGAAAGAGTTTTTTCTTCGCCTGGAAGAAACACACACACACACACACACACACACACACACACACACACACACACACACAAATGCTGTATTGTGCTGGATGAAAAGAATCAACCCTGATGATGACTTTGGACTTCTTATATCATAAGGCAACAAGCTAAGAAATGAATAATGGTGTTAGCAGAGTAACTGACCCAGACTACTAAGGAAGGATTGATTCCTTTCTCTAAAACTCAAGTAAGCAAGGTTATATCTAGGATTCTGTATATTCTTCGGGGTACTTATTGTTGTTACCATTTCTTGGAATTAAGGTCAATGAGGAACACCACAATCCAGGAAGATTGATAAAGGCGCCACACTCTTCAGAGATGAAGGTATGCGTCACCCTACATGGAAATAACCAAGACCTACAGAGGTATTTTTCTGAGGGTGGATGAAGTACAGAAGGTAGTTACAAATACCAACTAAGGGCACCTGACAAATTGGAGAAACGACATTTACAACTGATATGATTGCTTCTGTCCTATTTTTTTTCTTTTGATTTTTCTTTATAGGGTTCCTCTGTGTAGTTTTGGTGCCTGTCCTGGATCTTGCTCTGTAGTCCAGACTAGCCTTGAACACACAGAGATATGCCTGGCTCTACTACCTGAGTGTTGGGACTAAAGGTGTGCATCACCAATGCCCAGGACTTCTCCCCTAGTTTATTAAAACCATATGTTGTATATGCATGCATATCAAACAAATATTTGTTTTCTTTTCCTTCATCTTTCTCTTTAAAATGCGATGATGCATTGTGACATACCTTGAGAAAATATCATTGGTTGTGGAGTGTACACACACACCCCACACACATTTGGTATATATTCATATTAATTTATACGACACAGAAAGATCATATTGGGCATATTCTCAGAGACTGTATATCTATATTACATGTGGGTTCAATTTTTAATATTTTAAGAAATCATCAGAGTTGTATTGATACTTAGCAGGTATATTTACATTTATAACTACTATAGGTGAGGGCTCACAAACCTCCACTTGTGTACTTTGGTATTGCTGCTTGTCTTTCTTATTACAGCCATTCTGAATAGAAAAAAATTACTTGACATCTAAAAAATAAGAAACATGTTAATGTATTTGCCATTTACACTGACTTGTTTGAAAGATGTCTGCTTATTTCCACTATTTAATATTGAGTTAGCAGTTTTCCTTGTTTTGTTTAAAATATACCCAATGGATAATTTATACTTACATTATATAAATAATTGAAAAATTAAACAATAGATCCAAAAACATCTCTTGTCATTCAAACTTTATACAATGACTTCAAAGTAAGAACAATACGAAAGTGTACATAATTTTGGTTATTCAACATTTTTGTCTTAACATGCCAAAAGTCATAAAGAATAGTGGATGTTTATGCCCAGGAGAAACATAAGATTTAAAACTTGATAAGAAAAGGAGCAATATTTTCAACATTTTGAACTTAAAAACATAACTTTCATTTTGTTATCTATGGTATACAGTAATCCTTCACCTCTATCCTTCAATTATGATATAAAATAAAACATAGTAAATAAAGAATATATTGACTTCGTATGAACTAAATTAAATATCCAGGCAAACCAAGACTTAAAATTTAGCCCTATTTGATAACCAGTTTTATTTCCCTCTAGTGGAACCTCTAATCAATAGTCAGCTGTACAAAAAAGGGAAGAATGACATTGTGTATGAAATATTACTCTCCTTTTTAATTTCCCTGCTAACTTTGGGTAAATTTTATATAGAAGTGTCTGATTTGCATAAACATTACAATTACCCATTGTTAGTATTAGTTTATAACCATTATATGTTACTCCATCTTATTAATAAGCTTAATTAATGCAAGTAAATCCAACAAATAAGACAAACAATAGAAAGTGTGCAAAGTAGAAGAAAATTGAGGGATTTGGCTTCATAAAATCTGACATCAATAACTACATAAAGAAGAAGCAGAGTGAAGTGAGACAATCATTTTTATCACCTACATTTGAAATTTTACCAAATTTCAAATTATTTCAAAAAGTTAGAACTTTTCACTCAACAGCTTACAGTAGTCACCTCAAGATTCAGTTTCCTGATCAATGAAACAAAAATTCTTTAATCTTTTCAGCAAGGAGTTTTGTTCACAGTGTCTACAAACCCTGGTTTACAGGCCATATTCTAATTCTAGACCAATGAGTTACTTAAATAAATTCAGGAAGTAACTTTAATATTCTGTTCTCATTTCTACTGCTGTAGAGGTTGAATATTAAAGATTTCCTTCAGGTATTGAGAATTAATTATTGAATGTTTGTGAAGTTCCTTCCAGCTTGAAAAAATATATATCCCAAGGAATAATTCTTCTTTGTATAATGGATGGTTTTTATATCTATTTGTATCTATCTATCAAAGTGAAACTCATGGAAATACAGTTTACCGTTAACCAAAGTGCAAAATTCTATTTCAGAAAAGGAGGCAAGGAGAAATGTATGCACTGTGTAATACTGATTATTATTATAATGTTATATGAATGATTTTCCATATCATTGTTTGTGCCCAGCTGAGCTGAAACCATTCATTTCACAGGTTAAACTAGTTTAACACTGAAAATCAAATCACTAACTTTTAGTCATTATAAAATAAGAGAATCCTTGGATAGATGATGGAATCTGAGGATAATGAAGACAGAGTACTTTCAAAGAAGGCTTCCCTGACTCCAGTTTTTAATAGAGTCCCTGTTCTATTTAGCAGTAACCTATCAACAACCTTTAGCCATAAAAGAAGGGAGCTTACATTCAAAATTTCTTAGATCAGATTAGCCTCTGTCATTTCCATGGGGATTATATAAACTCTCTTAATGTAAAAGTGCCCATCCACTGTTGGATGTACCATTCCCTAGGAGGTGATCCAAGTTCCATGAGACAGTTACCTGAGGATGAACCTGTGAGCAAACAAGAAAGCAGTATGCATTCATGGCTTCTGTCAGGAGTTCCTGCTTGAATTTGAGTCTCATCTTCTCTAAGTTATAGACTATAACTTAAAACTGGAATAAGTTATTTTTTTTACTTCTCTTATTTTGGTCATGTTATTTGTCAAATCCATAGAAATGAAATTTTAAAAAATTGATACATAACTGAGGTAAATACCTACAAATTATCCATTCCTGGGCCTAACAGTGAGTGCAAATGAATGGAAATGTTTTTTTTTTTCCTGTTTCTTCTGTGATATTTGCATATTTATTTCAGTATTTTGAAAAAAAAGAATAAGGACAATGAAATTAATTTCAACAGAACTCATCTAGGGCTTTCATATATTATATTAACCAATTCTTAGCTAAATAATTCCTATTTATTAAAACAACATATACACAATACTGGCAACTACAGAATGTTGAGCAGGAGAAAAATTGTTCCCTAGAGAAGAGCACACCAATCAGTTACTTGATATCAAATGGTCAGTCCTACATACATAACATCCATCTGAAAGAGAATAAGAGGGCCATGAAGAGGGTTTGTAGGGAGGCAAGGGAAGGGAGAAAGGGTATAATTATATTACAATCTCGAAATTCACTAAATTAAGTTTTAAAATGATGGAAATAGTAACTGGCAGGTGTTTTTGTATAGCAATGCCTTAATTTTAAAAGTTAAGGTAGTACTTTTTAATTTTATTTTAAAGTTATTCTTCTTATAGCCAAATATTTTAAAACCTTTTGTATTTGGATGAACATATATTTAAAGACTGTGTTTCATAGTCCTTTTGTTATAGTGTGCATTCCACTAATAAAGTGATCAGAGAGCATTAGGACTGTTTTAATAAAGAAATTACATGAAGAAATGAGCTTCTGCATTTTGTATTATGTGTGTAACTTGCTTGCTCTCAGTAGAAAGGGTAAAATACTTTGTTAAAAACAGAACTAACTGAAATGTTCTTTGGTCTCTCTTTTAATTATGTGTGATTATTTTAATATCTTAAGTTAAATAAACTCACGTTATATCTTTTATTACATCATTTATATGTTTTTGAAAAGCATATGTTAGAAATTTGAAACCACCTCTGAAACATGTTTTAAGTGTTGGAATGTTGAAAACAACTGAAATTGTTTAGGGCATGGGATGCTGTAATTTTACATATTTAATATGAATTTAAAATATGCTTGAGGTTATTCATTTCACCCAATGCTTGTTTTCAACATCCCTCTATTATGTAACAATGAGTCAGCAAGGCCCCAAACTCAGTCTTCAATTATGGACAGACTAGCTTACAGAAATATGAGTCAAATATACTTTTACTATTTCTAATTAATTAGTTTGTGGAATTATATCTTAGCAACATAAAGCAGATACAGACAGGAAATCATACAAAGACATTTACTTTAATAAGAATTCAATTTCAGTAGCAATAATGATAATTCATGTTTTAATAGCTTATAAATATTAAAATGTATCTGAATTAATGGAGAAAATCATAGCTCAAGTTGACAAATCTTTGCTAAGCCAGATTTGTTTGGTTAGTTGGTAGAAGTGTCAACATTTCTTCTACAATCTTTTGTTTTGTGAAATGGGGTTTTATAACTATGAACTTTTGGAGTAATAAATTTAAGAATAATCAATAATAAAAAGCCCATAGCACTGATGTCATTACTCTTTCAGAAATGATTGATAGAATGGCTGGGTTTTGAAACTTACCTGTCCAGTTTGGGTGCATGACAAATAGCATCAACAAGAAAATATTTGGAATAAACAAAAGTGAATGCCCTCCCAAATGCTTACAGTCTGAGATAAACACAACACTGAAAACCAGATCAGTATTTTATACCCCTTAATGATGATAATGTACTGAAGCAAAATTGTTGTACAAAGAGAATGGCATTTTTTAGTCATATTCAATTTAAAAGGCTTTTGATCAAAAAGCTAGCTTAAAGCAACAAATCATTCCCTACTCAATAATTTTAACAAATCCCTTGCTTTGTGCTTGGCAATTGTAGCACAAAAGTGCTTATGCTGCCAATAAGACTAAAGAAGAGTAATTAAACTATGAAATTACTGTTTTGAGAAAACCATGACCCTTCAAATTTGCCTGAATGACCATAAGCTCCATCAATTCATTATGAAGCCATGGGCATTTACTAGGTAAAGGTTGAAAAGCTATTAACAAATATCTCCATTTTTATAACCAGTTGTTTGAATAATCATTTGCTTGATTTATCTTTCTCTTATCAAAACTTAAAAGAAATTAATATTATTATTCATATGTGTAAGCATGAGACAAAGTTACAAAAATTATGCTAAAATCACATTAAAATAGTGTACATGCTCTTATTAAATCCCAGCCAACATTCTATAAAGTTGTTAGGTATCTTTGCTTTTCTTTATTGCTGACTTTGTAAAAGGGATCTCTTTGGGATAGAAAGATCTGCATCCATTTCAAGACTCTTTTCTTGAAAAGGATTACAGAATTACAGCCTGTATACTATAATTGTCATTGTTTCAATTTTTGAATATTGTTTATATATCCAATGTTGTTTGAATGTGTAATGGTCTTATAATAATAATAATAATAATAATAATAATAATAATAATAATAAAAACCCAAAGCCAGATATCAGTGTGAAGGTTAAAAGATCAGAGAAAGAGAGCAAGCCACAGCCACTATGTTTTACATCACCAACTTTAGAATCCTCGGACTAAAAGCCTCTGAGTCCTCATTTGAAAGGGTCTCAGCTGAGCTGCCTTAGTTGCTGTTTCCTCACAACTTAAATACCTTTTTCCACCCTGCTGTCACATGCTGGGATTAAAGGTGTGTGACTACTCCCTGGCTCTGTTTCCAGTGTGGTCTTAAACTCATAGAGCTCCAGACAGATGGATCTCTGCCTGGAGTGATAGGATTAAGGGTGTGTGCCACCACTGTCTGGCCTCTATGTCTAATCTAATGGCTGTCTCTGTCCTCTGATCCTCAGGCAGGCTTTATTAGCATGTACAATATATCACCACAAATCAATGTACTGGGATATTTTCTCTAAGTCAGTTAGTGTTCTTCTCAGTCTTTAGAAGTACTTTCCAATGACCACTGTGTCTTAGTAAGAATTATGTTTAATTTGAGTTTTGCTTTTATATCACATATCAAAAAGAATCATTCTATCCTCTTAATTACTTCTTATTTAATTTCTAGAGTTTTGTAAGGTTTAGATACTCTTGAGTCTTGCAGACAAAACTTAAATTCTTTTGTTTCTGATGTGAAATACATATTTGTTATATTGTTTTAGAAATGATTACCCAAATTTTGAGTATTTTTATTGAAATGAATGTCCTCATTTTTTAACTGATTTTTACCTAACAAATGTTAACCTTTTTTTTTTTCCATGTTTTGTTGTTGTTGTTGTTTGAGACAGGATCTCTATATTCAGTGATGGCCATCCTGGAACTCACTCTGTATATCATGGTGGCCTTTCAATTCTGCCTCCAGTGCTGGTACTGAATGCATGTACAATACATCGGGCACAAAAATTAATTTTTAAAGTTCAAAAAATCAGAAATAGATATATGTGTGTCTCTTTATCTGTTTGATGGATTATTTCAATAATCTTTGGATGAATACTACACATTCTCCATCACTATAGATTTATAATTCATTTAAAAAACTCTCAGACACTTTTAGTGTCTATGTTATTAATGACTTTAAATTTTACACTCCTAGCTGGATTTTGTTTTTAAAGTCTCAGAAATTTTGTGACAATTTACTTGAATTTACATATTGATATAGGGAAAAAATGACATCTTAACAATAGCTGGTCTTCTGACACTTGCAGAAGCTGTTTTCCTGATTTTTAAGGTCTTTAGTTTTACTTCATGATTTTCCTAATTTTCAATCTGTTGGTCACAATTACACAGCTATCCTTTATTAGAATTTCCTTCTATAATTTCACTACAAGTGTCACTTCTATCTTGATAGACGTTCAAAGAGTTTTACATGTATGAGGTCTTGTTAATTTTGCTGTGTGACATTATTTGTTGGAAATTTTATATATGTTTATAAAATTAATTTTAAAACACACATAGTTATTTTTATTTTAATTTAAATATAGTTATATCATATCCATCTTTGCATTTCCTACTTTTTTTTCTTTTCTTTTTTTTTATTTTTTTTTTAGCTGAGGACCGAACCCAGGGCCTTGTGCTTGCTAGGCAAGCGCTCTACCA